>NW_022437051.1:4458178-4529173 GCF_009761245.1 Sapajus apella
ACACTTTACAAAAGAAGATATACATGAGGCCAACAAACATATGAAAAAATGCTCATCATCACTGGTCATCAGAGAAATGCAAATCAAAACTACATTGAGATGCCATCTCACGCCAGTTAGAATGGCGATCATTAAAAAATATGGAGACAACAGGTGCTGGAGAGGATGTGGAGAAATAGGAACACTTTTACACTGTTGGTGGGAGTGTAAATTAGTTCAACCATTGTGGAAGACAGTGTGGCGATTCCTCAAGGACCTAGAAATAGAAATTCCATTTGACCCAGCAATCCCATTACTGGGTATATATCCAAAGGATTACAAATCATTCTACTGTAAGGACACGTGCACACGAATGTTCATTGCAGCACTGTTTACAATAGCAAAGACCTGGAACCAACCCAAATGCCCATCGACGACAGACTGGATAGGGAAAATGTGGCACATATACACCATGGAATATTATGCAGCCATCAAAAACGATGAGTTTGGGTCCTTTGTAGGGACATGGATGCAACTGGAAACCATCATTCTCAGCAAACTGACAGAAGAGCAGAAGATCAAACACCGCATGTTCTCACTCATAGGCGGGTGTTGAACAATGAGAACACACGGACACAGGGAGGGGAGCACTACACACTGAGGTCAGTTGGGGGGAAATAGGGGAGGGACGGTGGGGGGGTGGGGAGCTGGGGAGAGATAGCAAGGGGAGAAATGCCAGATGTAGGTGATGGGGAGGAAGGCAGCAAATCACACTGCCACGTGTGTACTTATGCAACAATTTTGCATGTTCTTCACATGTACCCCAAAACCTAAAATGCAATAAAATAAATAAATGGGGAAGAAAAAAGAAAAAAAAAAGAATAAGATAGAACTTTGTGTATCACTATGCGAAAATCACTAAGACGTACTCATTGTAAGTTTCATACTTATGCATAAAGTGTTATTTTACTTGTTTTTAAAATCTCCATTTCATATATATTAATGCAGATAGAAAGGACTCAAATTATACACATTAATATATGTGTGTATTTATAATGTGGGAGGTAAAAATAAACTTTGAGTATTACCCTATGTATTTCCATATATTTTAATATATTATAAAAATAATTCATTTCTATATTACCTGTATAACAAAAATACAGAGAAAAAGTCCTTAAAAATACCATTACATATACTAAATAAAATTTACAAAAATACATGACCCTATGAATCATTAAACAGTAGATAATGTTGCCAACCTTTCTTATAATTTTACAAAATGTCCATTTTTACAGTTTATCCAACAAATATTGATTTAGGGGCACTAAGCAATAGGCATTTTGTTAGACAGTTAGACATAGTGGTCAGAGAAAACTTAGCCAACTACCCTCTTTGAATTTATAGTCTGTTTGGAAATAAAGAAAATTAAGTCAGTGATTAAATAAAATATGATGAATATTAAAACTCAAGAAAAGATGGGGTGCAAGAAAGAGGAAATAGCAAGAAAATCTAATGCAATCTAATCTAAAGTCTAGTCAAATAACAAGAAAATCTAATCTAAGAAAAGAGATTTGGCCTCCCAGAAAAGATGGTTAGGTTACAACCAAAATGTTGCCTTAGAGTTCACCACTAAGGAAACCGAGCAGCAGGTGTTGGAGAAGGAAAGGAAAAGGACCAAAATGATCCCAGGCAGAAGGAATATCATATTCAGAAGCAGTATGGTTGGAGTATGATGTATGAGGGGCTGCATGTCAACAGAATAGCTTGGAGAGGGAGCTTGGGCCTTCTTTGGGAAGGGTCCTGGTAAGAAAGGAAGGACTTATCCTAGGGTCAACTGCAATCATTAACAGTAACAGACTCAGATTTAGGTCAGATTTTTGAAAGATTATGTTGGATGATTACAGAGAAAGAACTCCAATAGTACAAAAATGGAGGCAGAAAAATCTATCAGAATGCAATTCCAGTAATGCAGGCAATAGGGACAAAAAGAAGGGAAAGACTTGAAAGATATTTAGCAGGTGGAATTCAGTGGGATTTGGTGACTAGGTGAATGTGTAACGAGAGGGAGAGGAAAGAATCAAGAATAAATTCCAACCTTCTATGCACCCACCAGTATATGTACCCACCTTCCTACATATTATTTAAATCATAGAGGTGATTCTCTCTGTTAATCATTTTAAATTTAACTATTTTCTAGAGCTATCTGGAATGATTTCCTTCTTTGATTAGCCTTGTGTAGGACTTCGTTATTGTCTATGTACTGTGAGATAGGGAGATTATCCTGAATTATCCAAGTGGGCCCAGTATAATCACACGGGTCTTGTAAGAGAGAAGCTGGAGGGTCAGAGTTAGAGAAGGCAATGTGATCGTGGAAAGAGATGTCAGAGTGATGTGGCCATGAAGGCAGGCAGCCTCTGGCAGCTGGAAATGGGTAGGGACAGAGTCTAGAGCTTCCAGAAGACAAGCAGCCCTGCACAGCCGTTTCAAACTTCCGGCCTCCTGAACGATAAGACAGTAAATTTCTGTTGTTTTTATGCCACTAAATTTGTAGTGATTTGTTATAGCAGCAATAAGAAACTAATGCAGGTTGCTCTTTAAAACAATGTGTCAACCCAGGTTTCACTACACTGAACAGATTATTTTGCCTCTGACCCAGCAGTCACCAACCTTTTTGGCACCAGGCACCGGTTTCATGGAAGACAATTTCTCCATGGACCCAGGGTCGGGTGGAGTTTTGGGATGATTCAAGCACATTATGTTTATTGTGTGCTTTACTTCTATTATTACATTGTAATATAAAATGAAATAGTTACACAACTCGCCATTATGTAGAATCAGTGGGAACCCTGAACTTGTTTTCCTGCAACTAGCCAGTCCCTTCTGGGGGTAATGAGAGACAATGACAGATCATCAGGCATTAGATTCTCATAACGATCAGGAAACCTAGATCCCTCACATGCACAGTTCACAGTAGGGTTCACGCTTCTGTGAAAATCTAATGCTACCACTGATCTGACAGGAGGCAGAACTCAGGCAGTAGGCAATGTAAGCGACGCAGCTGTAAATACAGATGAAGCTTCACTCACCCACCACTCACCTCCTACTGAACAGCCCAGTTCCTGACAGGCCACAGACCAGCCTGAGGCTAGCTAGCCTCCCAAACTGTCTCTCAAAGCGCTAGGATTGTAGGCCCCCATACCCAGCTAAATTTGAGACTATGAGGGTTTAGTTAAAGCTGTGAGAAATACAAAAAAATGAGATAACCCCAAGGAAATAAACTGAATGAGAAAAGGGTAGAAGAAAGAATGCTATAAACGTCATTGGTACTTAAAGTGTGGGATGAGGAAATGGGGAGAAGTAAAGGAGTACAGGTCTGTAAAGTACCGGTTGTGGCCTGGGGGCTGGGGACCCCTGCTGTAACCTACAGATTAAACCAGAGCAATTAATCATGAATTTCTTGAACTCAGGGCTCCCATACACCTAAAAACTTTATTTGCACATACCCATAACCTCCTTTTCTTCAAACTAATGTGAGACTTTCTACTCTCTGAAGACATATGCTCTTACCCTGTCTCCTTGTCCCACCATCCATTTGCACATGGCTCTTTCCCCATCAATGATTCCTCTCTCCTGTTTCTTTATTCTTTTCTCTCAACAGATTCTACACAACTATCTAGAAACAGGTTCAAATAATAATTACAACAACATTTACTGCATCTTTTCTATATGCCAAGCCATTAGGATATGTTCTGCTTCATTATAGGATTTAATTCTCTGAAATAAAATTTTATGAGAAGTAACAGATTTACTCTGAGGCTAATGAATTTAAACTCCAGGGCATTCAATTGTACAAGCCATTTCCAGCTCACTGTATCTAATTTTATATTTCTACTTTTGTATTCCTTTTCTTTAAAAGGCCCCCAAAATTGTATGAGCTTCACGGCTCCACTAACCAGAATCCATCTGACTGTACAATACATATTATTATCTCCATCTTACCAATTAGAAAATTGAGCTGTGGTGAGGTGTTATAACTTGCCGAAAGTTATATTATATTATCAGTAAGAAGCATAGCAATAATGCAGCATTGTTGTTTCTGACTCTACAGTCCAGACAGTGATAATTTACCCATTAAATTACTCTATCTCTTTAGGAATTTCTTACCCGAACATGCTCCTTCCTTGCCAATTTCAGTTTTCTATTCATTAATAGTTTATGTCTCTTATTTTAGAATTTGAGGAATAATCTGCATTTACCATCTTTACTTCCTTACATTCCACTTTATTTAAACTCACTATAATCTAATCTCTACCTCTATAACGCCACTCAAACTTTTACCATGGTGGCGTTACCTTCAACTCACAAAATCCAATAAATGATTTTTATTCCTAACCATCCTTAAACTTTCTATTGATCAATCTTTCCCTCTAAAGCCTTCTTCCTTGCTAAGACATGTTTTCCTCCAAGATACTTTTTCTCACATTTACTCTACTCCCCCTTTATTTGTCCCCATTTCCTGATCCAACACTTTAAATATCAATGAAGTTTATAGCATTCTCTCTTCTACCCTCTTCTCACTCAATTTATTTCCTTGGGGTTATCTCATTTTTGTATTTCCCACAGCTTTAACTAAACTCTCATAGTCTCAAATTTAGCTGGGTATGGGGACCTATAATCCTAGTGCTTTGGGAGACTGAGGCCGGGAGGCTAGCTTGAGGCCAGGAGTTTGAGAACAGCCTGGGCAACATAGAGACTGTCTCTCCAAAAAATAAATATATATCTAATGTACACATCAGATATTTACACACTTCAAATTTTTTCACTATCTTAGCCATGTATCACACATTACAGACCTATATGGACAATTGCTTCATGGGGATCTTCATCTAGATTCTCCCACCTCCAATTTAGCAGTTCTCATCTGCTCTTCTTTCTGCTTAATCTGTCTAGTCAATCAGGTCAAACCCCAGGAATTATACTTGAATCCTTCCATTTCCTCAACTTCTACCTCTAATCTCTACCAACTCCTTTTCATACTATATTTCATTGTTTTCCTTCAAACCAACTGTGATTGGTTTAGTTCAGACTAGCACTATATATGACACCCTTTATGTTAAAAAGCCATCTGCATTTTGCATCCCCAGTATACACACACATACACACACACCTCTCTCTCTCTCACTCTCTCTCTCTCTCTCTCTCTCTCTCTCCATTCATCCTACATATTTCCTCCAGGGTGGTTTTTCTGAAATGCAAATCAGATCACATTACTTTCCCTGATTTAAGTGATCTTTGTCTCTCTGTTGCCAAGTGGTCAAACTTAAATGTGTTGCATGGCAAAAAGAGACCTTCAGTATCTATCTGTAAATACATTTGCCCTTAACTTCTAAGATCTCTGCCTCAAAGCTTATATTTTAACCATTCTAAACATATGCAGGTCTTAAACCATGTTGTTTCATATCTCTTTCATATACATGCCAGTCTGTCTGGCCAACTTCCATTTCTATGGTCCCAAATACAAATTGTTTAAAACCCAACATGTGTCATCTCCTCTTTTCTCCTCTCATCAAGTAAAACTGATTACCTCCCCACATTGTGATCTGTTATTTTACTTTGCACATTTATCTGTTCTGCTACTAAACATACTGCATTGTGATTAGTTATTAATGTGTCTATATCTTCTTATAATATGTGAGTACCTCAAGATCAGGGATCATGCTTGAATTCCCAGTTCTTGGCTCCATGTCTGGAACATGGTAGGAATATATAAATATTGAATGAATTAATTAATCAATAATATAACTGACTACAAGAATTACCCAAAAAATGAAGATTTGTTTATGAGAGATAGATTTGTAAAATAGTCTCAAAGAGCCAGGTGCAGTTGCTCATGCCTGTAATCCCGGCACTTAGGAAAGCTGAGGCAGAGGATCACTTGAGGCCACAAGTTCAAGACCAGCCTGGACAACATAGCAAGGCCCTATCTTTACAAAAATAATGCAAAAATTAGCTGTATGTGGTGGTATACACCTGTAGTCCCAGCTACTCAGAAGGCTGAGATGGGAGGATTCCTTGAGCCAAGGAACTGGGGGCTGCAGTAAGCTATTATTGTGCTATCGTCCTCTAGCCTGGGTGAAAGTGAGGAACTGTCTCTAAAAAAACTAAAAAAAATAATAAAATTTAAAAAAACAGTCTCAATGATAAATCTTTTAGACTTTTGGAGACTTCTGATTATGATCAAGATGGTATAACAGGACAGATTTATCATCTTTTCTGAAAAAAGTTAAGAGACTAGAGAAAACAAATCAAACACCAGTTCTCAAGGCTTTGAACATCAGACAACAAAAGACAATGATCCTGGAGACAGGAAATAAATAAGCCAAGCCCTATGAATTGCCTTAGCATACTTCCTGGAGAATGTTTTCAGATTGCATGCAAGGAAGAGGACAGGCAAGGAGGGGGACCCCATCAGTCTGCCAGAGATAGGAAGATGAACTAGGCTTCCAAGAATGCCAAAGTGGCTAGAATTTGCCAGGCAGAGTACCAGAGATAAGACTGCTTCGGAGGAAATGATACCAGAGACCTACAGAAAGTCTCCCTTGAGCAACCAACTGAATATGTAGCATAAGTATATATGGGTGTCAGGAAATGACTTGAGGTCAAATACAGAACCATACAAAATGATTTCAGCAAACAATCCCACAGCTCACACAGGACTAGGAATTTTGCCAGAGTGGAATATTTATAGAAGGCTGGGTGTGGTGGTTCACGCCTGTAATCCCAGCACTTTGGGAGGCTGTGAGCAGATCACCTGAAATTGGGAGTTCAAGACCAGCTGAGGCAACATGGTAAAACCCCGTCTCTACTAAAAATAGAAAATTAGCCAGGTATTGTGGCACACGTCTGTGATCCCGACAAGAGCAAAATTCTGTCTCATAAAATATATATTTATAGGAATATAAAATATCCAACACCCAACATGAAAAAATTCACAATTATGTGGACTTCAATCAAAAATTACCCAGACAGGCAAAGAAAATGAAAAATATGAGGAAACAAATCAATTGAAGTTAACTCAGAACAAATATAGATGATAGTATTAGTAGATAGACATTAAATAGTTATCAGAGCTGTTTCCCACATGACCAAGAAGCTAGAGAAAAGACTGAATTTGTTACATAAAGACATGGAGGATATAAGAAGAGCTACATTAAAATTTTAAAGATAAAATCTGTAATATGTGATGAAAAACACACCAATACATTTACAATAGACTTTGTAAAATAACAGATTAATGAACTTGAAGACTTAGCAATAAAAACTATCCAAAATAAAATAGAAAAAAAAAAAAGGCTGGGTACAGTAGCTCATGCCTGTAATCCCAGCACTTTAGGAGGCTGAGGCAGGTGGATCACTTGAAGTCAGGAGTTCAAGACCAGCCTAGCCAACATGGTAAAACCAACTGTACTAAAAATACCAAAACTAGCCAGGCATTGTGGCACCTACCTGTAATCCCAGTTACTTGGGAGGCTGAGGCAGGAGAATTGCTTGAATGTGGAAAGTGGAGACTGCAGTGAGGTAAGATCATGCTTCTGGTCTCCAGCTTGGGCAACAGAGCAAGATGCTGTCTCAAAAAAATAAAAAGAGAAAAAAAGCCAGCCAAGCATCACTGAACTGCGGACCAATTTCAAAAGGCCTAATATCTATGGTATTGGCATCCCCAGTATTGGTTGAGAGAAGGGGAAGAATCTGAAGAAATAATGGCCAAAAACCTTCCACATTTGGTAAAAACTATCGAATCCAAAGATGCAAGAAGCACAAGAAATAGAAGGAAAACTATACCAATATAGGTCATAATTGAATTGGCTACTACCAGGACAAAAAGAGAAAACTCTGAAAGCAATCAGAAATAAGACATTGCTGACAGTAACAAAACTAAGAATAATGGAAGACTTTTTGTCAAAAACAAAGCAAGCCAGGAAACAGAGAACCAACATCTTTAATGTACTGAAAAGAAAATCTGTCAACTGGGATTTTCACTCAGTAAGAAAGTACATCTTCTCAGTGAAATTACTTTTCAAAAAGAAACAATTATTTTGTTCTGAGAACTAAAAGAATTTACCCCATCACACCAGCTCTGCAATAAATGTTAAAAGAAATCCTTAAAGCAAAAGGAAAATAATACCACATGGAAATCTAAGTCTACACAAAGGAATGAAGAGCACCAGAATGGCAACTACATAGAAAGTTTTGAAGACATTTTTATACTCTATAAATCATTTCAAAGATAATCAACTGTTTAAAGCACAAATAATAATGTATGGGGGGCTTCAAACATATGTAGAGTAAAATGCATGACAGTAACACAAAGACCAAGAGGGGAGTAATGGACTGATACTGTTTTAAGGATTTTTACTATTCATGCAGTGATATTATATAATGGGAAAGTAGACTGTGTTAAGTTAAATAGATGCTCTATAAATGCTAAAGCAATGACTAAAATATTACAGCAGAGTTATAGCAAATAAGTCAACAGGGAATATAAAATGGGTGATTAAAAAACTCAATCTTGGCCGGGCATGGTGGCTCACGACTGTAATCCCAGCACTTTGGGAGGCCAAGGCAGGTGAATCACGTAGGTTAGGAGTTTGAGACCAGCCTAGCCAATGTGGCAAAACCCCAGCTCTACTAAAAATACAAATTAACCTGACATAGTGCCCAGTGCCTTTAATCCTATCCACTCAGCAGGCTGAGGCAGGAGAATCATTTGAACCCAATAGGTGGAGGCTGCAGTGAGCTGAGATCATGCCGCTGCACTCAAGCCTGGGTGACAGAGCACAGCCTCATCTCAAAAAAAAAAGATGGTATAAAAAGAGGAATAGAACAGCAAACAAACAAACAAAAAATAACAAGACGGTGGATAATCGCACTAAATATACATTGTCTAAACACATCTGTTAAAAAGCAGAAATAGACAGATTAGATAATGTTATGGCCAGGATGTTTGTATCCCCCCATTATTGATATGCTGAAACCTAATCACCAATGTGAAGCTATTAGGAGGCAGGGCCTTTAAGAGATGATTAGATCATGAGGACAGTGCCCCAATGAGTGGAATTAGTGATCTTTAAAAGAGGACCCAGAGAGTGTGAGCTGCCTCATCCCTACAGAAACAACTAGAAGCCACCATCTACGAACCAGAAAGCAGGTCCTCACCAGACACTAAATTTGCTTTAATCTTGAACTTTTCAGGCTCCAGAACTCTGAAAAATAAATTCCTCAGGAAAAAAAAAAAAAAGAAAACTCATCTAGACAATTTTGAAGAAAATATATCCTAACTCACTCTTTCAGCCAGCATTGCTCTTTTAGTAAAACCAGATAAAAACATTATAATAAAAGAAATTCAGCCAGGCATAGTGACTCACGCCTGTAATCCCAACACTTTGGGAGGCTGAGGCGGGCAGATCACCTGAGGTCAGGAGTTCGAGACCAGCCTGATCAACATGGGGAAACCCCATCTCTACTAAAAATACAAAATTAGCCAGGCATAGTGGCACATGCCTGTAATCTCAGCTACTCAGGAGGCTGAGGCAGGAGAATTGCTTGAACCCAGAAGGCAGAGGTTGCAGTGAGCTGAGATCATGCCATTGCACTCCAGCCTGGGCAACAACAGCAAAACTCCGTCTTAAAAAAAAAAAAAAAAAAAAAGAAAGAAAGAAAGAAAAAGAAATTCACAGAAGAATATCTGTCATGAATATATGTGCAAAAAAATCTAAACAAAAATTTAGCAAATAAAATCCAACAATATAGCACAACTGGGGTTTGTCCCAGGAATGCAAAGTTGATTTAACATTTTGTGAAGTGCTCCATATTTTTAAAAAAGGAAAATAAATAAATAAATAAATGTGGTTTACCATATTTTTTTAAAGAGACAAAAGAAAAGCCGTATCACAATATCAATTAATGTACAAAAGGAATTTAACAAAATCCAACATCCATTTCCAATTCTTAAAAAAATCTCTTGGCAAACTAGGAGTAGAATGGGACTTTCTTAACCTACTAAAAGACATTGATGAAAAAATCTGCACTTAGTTTTTAAAATACCATTTACAATAACATCACAGATATAAAATATTTGATGATAAATCTGACAAGACATACGCAAGACCTGTATATTAAAAACTACAAACCATTGCTGAGACAAATTAAAGATGATCTAAATAAACGGAGAGATATACTATGCTCATAGATGAGATGTTAAATATGGCTAAGATCTCCATGAGTAAGACTAAATTTCGCTAAAATCTTAGGCTAAGATTGACTAATAGGTCATCTGAAAATTTACTTACTAGTTCAATGTAATGTCAATCAAAAATTCCAGTGGGATCTTTTGGAAAAATCAACAAGCCAGTGCTAAAATTATATAAAAATACAAAAACTTGGAATAGCCAGCAAAATTTTGAAAGAGAAGACCAATTTGAAAGAGAGAGAACTTTCAATACCTGACTTCAAGACTTATTATAAAGCTATAGTAATTATGACAGTGTGGTATTGATTTTTTAAATAGGCAAATAGATCAAGAGAACAGAATAGTCTAAAAACAAACCCATATATAAAGGGTCAATTGATTTTCAACAAAGTTGCAAAAGCAACTCAGTGGAAAAAGGGCAGTGTTTTAAACAAATTGTGCTATAAAAATTGAATATTCATAGGCAAGAAAATGAGCTTTGATTTATACCCCCATCATATAAAAATAACTCTAAGTAGACCAAAGAACTAAATGTAGGAACAAGAACTATAAACTTCTAGGCCAAACATGGGAAAAAACCTATCTGTAACCCTGGGTTAGGCAAAGAATTTCATAGACATCACACCATCAGCATAATTCATAAAACAAAAAAAGATAAGTTGGACATCATCAGAATTTAGACAGAGAGAAAATATTGCAATTTACATATCTAATAAGAAATCTGCTTGCAGAATATATAAAAATTCTCAAAATTTAATAATAAAAAATAGGCAATCCATAAAAAAATGAGCAAAAAATTTTAACATGCACCTTATCAAAGAAGATATGTGGATGGCAAGTGGAGCACTTGCTCAACATCATCAGTCATTGAGAAAAGCCAAATTAAAATCACAATGAGATACCACTATGCTTATGATATTAAAAATTAAAAAGAGCAACTATACCAAGTGTTGATGTATATGCAGAATAACAAACATTAATATCCTTCCTGTGGAGAAGTAAAATGACATAATCGGCTTGGGGCAGTTTCCTAAAATGTTACACGTACATATCATGTAATCCAGCCATTTTACTTCTAGGTATATACTTAAGAGAAATGATATCATATGTCCATGCAAAGACTTCTACATAAATATTCATAATTACTCAATATTTCATGAATCTATCTCTTGTATGAATTAAAACTCACCTCCTTGTATTGTAAATAGGAAATCACTTTGTACAGTAGTAGAGCCTTTTAATCAGGGAAAGATCCCTGAAGTTAAGTGAGTTACAGATGACTTTTCATCTGCATCGAATCATTCATTAATAGCTGACTTTTAAAGAACATGAAGGCTATGGGATAGTAGAAGGGGAACTTGGGGAAATTATTCCAGATGAGGAAAATATATGTTGTGGCAAGCCTAAAAGGCAAATGAATTAAAAGAAAATAAAAAGTTGAAATAACAATAGAGTGCCAGGCTTAAAAGTCATTGCTATGATTTGAATATGTCCCCCAGTGTTCACGTGTTGAAAATTTAATGGCACCTTTAAAAGTGATTACGTAACGAGGGATCTGCCCTCATGAATGCATTAATGTCATTATCGCAGGAGTGGGTTCATTATCATGAGAGTGGATTTGCCGCTCTCTTACTCCTTCCTTGTACTCTCTTCTCCTTCCTCCTGTTGCTATGGGATAAGGCAACATGAAGGCTCTCACAGGATGCTGGTGCCATGCACTTGAACTTCCCAGCTATCAGAATTGTAATCACATAAATTTCTGTTCATTATAAATAACCTGTTCCGTGGTTACAGCAGCACAAAACACACTAAGATAGTAATTAATTTTTTTAAGAAATTAATTTTTTTAAACTGTTGAACATTATTCAAGGAAACTGTGGTAATAGACATTGAGTATATTTCTATAAGAAATGTTGACCCCATTGGACAACATTTGGGGATTTCTTCGCAGCTTGATCACACTCCTCCCACCTTGTTACCTTCCCTCTTCCTAGAATCCTCTCCACCTCACCTCGCTCCACACTCCACCCTAAATGCCACGTCATTTCCCCATGAAGCAAAAGGAGAAAAGAAGTAGGCTCAACAGCCACAAAAGGGTGAAAAGTGTTGCACTCTGTTGAATCTAAAAGAGTATTTTGTACTAACCACCAAGGCTGCCTTCTGCTTGATTTCAAGGGGCCAGCTCTGGGAAAGTTAGCAGTGCATCTGAATTCAGTGAAGGTCTTGGAAGAGACCCAAATCACCACATTCGGAAGAGTTCCAGGAGCTCTGGGAGGCTCTACGTTCCAAATAGAGAGAAAGAACACAGAAAGCAAGGCTTGAAGTGGAGCCCAGAAAGGAACCTAGTAACAGGAGGCATTGAGTGAGAAAAATGAGCATTGTAAATTAAAGTTGCTCACGAATTCTCAGAATCAATAGTCTAAACGATGTTTGAAATATGCTTTTTACAGCATTCCTTTCTGTTCATTAAACTTCTTACTACAATTCTGAACAAGAGTTTTAACAGAGAATAGCCTATGGAGGAGAACACTGGCTGATTCAGAGTAATAAATATTCCCCCATGTACATACACAAAACAAAGTGGGATATTCATAACAAGCAGAGTATTAGTGACTAGAGGCTGTTTCTAGACACTCTTTCACTTTTTACAGTTTCACAATAATGGTATATGGTATTGGGGGCATCATTATCTATCAATATGTGGAGAAATATATTATTAACGGAAATCTGGAAATTTTAGCAAGCACATCATAGAAAGTTTATTTCTAAAATTAAGTTCACCAAAGGAAATTCTGACACATGCCGCAACATGGATGAATCTTGAGGACATTATGCTAAGCGAAGTAAGCCACTCACAAAAAGACAAACACTATATGGTTCTGCTTATATAAAGATTTAGAGTAATCAATTTCATAGAAACAGAAAGTAAAACGGTGGTTGTCAGAGGCTGGGGGTAGGGAGGAATGAGGACTTATTTAATGGGTATAGAGCTTCAGTTTTGCAAGATGAGAAAGTTCTAGGAATTGCACAACACTGTAAGGATACCAATATTGAACTGTACACGTATAAATAGTTAAGATAGTAAATTTCATGTTTTCATATTTTACCATGATTTTTTTAAATATTTAAGTAATGAAAAAGTTAAGTTCACCAGTAACCACTTTCTGAAAAGCATATGCAGATGCATTGAATAAACCTGAAAAATAAAAATACGTTAAACAGAAAATTTTTAAGTACATAATAAAGTAAGAAAAAATAAAGTAAGTAGGCATTTAGTTCCAACACAGGCTCATCACTGTGTGAGGTCCTTTTACGTAGATTATCCTATTAAATTATCATAATAAACCTGAAAGTAGATATTCTAATCCTGATTTTGGGAAAATGAAAAATTTTAGGTACTAAAAAGGACAAATATGTTGCCAAAGTGTTCACAGTTGATAAGCAGCAGAGAGCAATAATTGATTGTCTAATATTGGAAAATAAGAGGTTTATTATAATGACAGTTTGGCAAATTAAGGAAAAATATTCTTCTTGCCCTTTCTACCTTATTTTCACTTTTCTTTCTAACTATACTGAATCCTGAGAAGAAAATTAAAAACAAAGTAAATCTAACATTTGTGGACAAAATTTTTGGAAAAAATCTTTGAGAGTTTCTTAACTTAATTAGCATAAGACTTTTGGAGCTGGAAGTAATATCAAGGTACCTAACAGACAACAGTGTCCTGACTGGGTGCGGTGGCTAACATCTGTAATCCCAATACTTTGAAAGGCTGATGGGGCAGCGTTGCTTGCGGCCAGGAGTTCAAGACCAGCCTGGGCAACATAGAGGCCCTGTCTCTACAAATAAATAAATAAATAAAAAGTAGCCAGGCAGGGTGCCCCACACTTAAAGTCCCAGCTACTTGGGAGACTGAAGCAGGAGGATCACTTGAGCCCAGGAGTTCCAGGCTGCAGTGAGCCATGATCATACCACTGCATGCCAAAGTGGTTGACAGAGCAAGACCCTGTCTCTAAAAAAAAGAAAAGAAAACAGTGTCCTGAAAAAGATCTCACAAACCTGAACATGTACAAAATGAGCCACTGGGGGGAGGGGAAATAAGTTTGGGAACTATGTACATTTTTCATACGTGCATAAGTTTTCTTTTTATATCAAGTACTTTGGTCAGAATACCAGATTAAATTGAACTTCTGCCACTTAAAAATACTTTTTGTATAATTTAAACCAGGGAACGTGTATCGGTCAAGGTCACAATAGGATACAGATGACATGTTCAAATTGAGTAATTGAAAAAAAGTTTAAAAGGGGCTATTTATGAAGGTGTGAGTGGGGTATAAAGAAACCATAAAGAAATGATAGTGCCTTGGAGCTAGTGACCTCGGGGCTTATTTACCACAAGATGTGAGTGAACAGAGGGAGCGAGCTGTTACTAAAAGAGAGGGGGCTGTCTGACTGATGCCGAGGCCTTTGGCCTTAGGATGCATCCAGCTTGCAGTGACCCAGCAGGGAAACAGCCCAAAAGTAAAATATCCAGCCAGACTCTCCTCTCTTCTTCTGAGTTCCTCACAGTGCTCCCCATTGACAATCCTACCTTAAGCCTCCTAAGGCACAGAACAAGGTGGAAAAGAATGGAGAATGCATTGGAGGGGCAAACAGAAGGTGTTCAGCAGAGAGACTAATATTTTATAAGTCATATGTGAAAATGATTTAAGGATGAGTTAACAACTTGAGCAAGTTCTATTTTTGAACAAAAATAAGAAAGATAACTACTAAATTTTGGGAAATGTGTATTAGTCATGTTTTGGTGGAAGAATGCCACATCTCGGTGGGCTTACAACAATAAATATTTATTTTTCACTTTCAACCTCTGGTTCAAATGCATTTGGCTAAGTTGGCTGAGTGTGGCTCTAGGCTGAAGGTTGGGTTCCAGTGTGCTTCACATTCTAGAACTCAGGCTAAATGTTCAATGATTACCTTGGGAATGGCAGGTGCTAGGAGCACAAAGAGGAAGACAGAACCATAACACCCCTTAAACCTCTACCTGGATCTGGCATGCTGTCACTTCCACTATATTCCATCGACCAGTGGAAGACTTTTGACCAAGCCTAATATCAATTAGGTAGAAAATCAGTGGAGGAAAGAGAGTAGAGTACATATGTTCTGAAAAATAATTTATTATACTTAGCAAAAAATGCCTATGAAAATATACTTTACATGGAAGCACCCACCCACTACCCCTACAAACAGATTTTACCTCATTAACTGTTTTCACGTATCTATCTACATATCTATGTGTGTATATAGACAGTACCTGACTTACAATGATTCAACATGGCTTTTCAACTTTATGATGCTACGCATATAACCATTTTGTTTTCACTTTCAGTACAGTATTTAGTTAATTATATGAGGTATGCAACATGTTATTATAAAGTAAGCTTTGTGTCAAATGATTTTTCCCAACTTTAAGTTAATCTAAATGTTCTGAGCATGTTTCTGCTTGGCTAGGCTAAACTATGATGTTTGATGGGTTAGTTGGTGTATTCAATGCAATTTTGACTTACGATATTTTCAACTCACAATGGGTTTACTGGGGCATAACCTCTTAAGATGGGAAGCATCTGTATTTTTTTTTATTTACTAGTATCCTCTGGCTGTGATTATACATTTCTGCCAATCACATTTACCATCCATGTTACTAAAAGGAACCATAAAGATAAACACCATTAACAAAGATGTCAGCCTGAGAACATATTGTACATACTTCACATTCTGTCCAGGTCTCAGTTTCAAAGCATAGAGTAGATTAGGATCCAGTACCTAAAAAGGACTAAATGTGCCTCTTATAGACCATTCCCCAGTCACTCAGTATCTCCAAACTACTGTACAGTTATTTCCAAATTGTTAGCAAAAGAGATCAATTTTCAAATATATTAATGATAATTTTTCAAGATTTTTATGTTCAATGTTTTCTGACTGCACATTTAAAGTTACAATATTTTTACCTTACTAATTGACATACTGTGCGTGAAAGAAGGAAAATCCCAAAAACCTTGTAAAGGATTTAAGCAATTATGTTAGCAAACTTCCAATCCTATTTGGGAATTTCTTCCCCAGTGTGCCTGATGGAGTGTCATTTCACCTCTGGTGACAGACACTCACTATCTAATGAGATCGTCTTTTAAATGCTCTGTTTGATGGAAGGCTATAGTTTGCTGTGTTTTTTTAATTAATACAAAATCTTCATCTCTTCAGCTCCCTCTGATTGTTCCTAGTTTTATCCTTGGGAACAAAGCAAATGTAGTCTCTCTTCTGTATGACAGCCGCTCAGTGTCTGGAAACCGCCATAACACGTGCTACCCCACCTGCCTGATCCTATCTTCCACTCCACCAGTACTTTCACCTCTTCTCAAGACTAGGGATCTTTCGAGAAGTCCTCCCATGTCACGTCTCTAGAACTCTTCTCATTCCGATTGCACTCTTTTGGACTCAGTTGAGAAAAAGAGATTCAAGTGAGATGTAATTCTAAATTTTAAACGTAAGTTGACTCATGTTCACTAGGCCTTCCTCAAACAGAACCTTCTTTATATTTTTTCAAGGTACTGTGTTCGATGCTTTCATAGCACTTTTCATGACTTCCCCTTCTACTTTTAATTAACTTATACATTTAATTTAGATTACATTTAAAACTATTCACTGTACATTTAATAACTTAAGTAGACATATAATATCTGTTTCCCCCACTGCTCTCTGAGTTCTATAAGGGCAGGAACTGCATCTATTTTCCTTATCACCTAATTCTTGCTCTCCACGTAATAACTAGCACCCAGTAGATATTTATCAATATGAATTGACTGATTTAAAGCTGTTAATAAAGTGAAATTTATATTATAGATATAATTTTTAAAGGTAGAGCAGGATTGTCTTTCTATTTAGAAAATGTATCCTAGAAGATATGAAGTGGATTTTAAAGAGAACAAGTGTCCTGGATAGAGGAAGAAGAGCAGGGAAATTTTTCATGCACGTAGCACATCATCTAGTAAGGTGGAGACTAGACTGGCAGTGGTTCACTAAAAATTTATTCTCCTCTTCTTCCTGGGCAGGTGGTTAGACTACATTTTCAAACCTCCCTTTCTGCTAGATGACCTAAGTTCTTACCAATGGGATGTGAACATAAGTGGTGATGAACACTTCTGAGTTTCTGTCTTAGAAGTGGTTGTGTTTTCTCCTTGCGCTTTTCTCTCTTTCCAGCTGACTAGAACCAAGACAGGACTGTGACTCAGACTCCATGCAGACAGCAGCAAAGCCATTGAGATGGTGGAGTCGCACACTGGAGGAGCCTGGGACACTCCGTGACTGCCCAGAACAAAGCCGCCCCACTCACCTGAACTAGACACCTTGGACTATTATGTGGAAGGGAAATAAACTTCTTTGCTCTTTAGGCTGCATTATCATTGGATCTTTTCCCATGACTTACCCTTTACCCCAGCTAATGCATCTTGGATTTGGAAAATGATCAATCTATACTTACTGGATTTTTTGCATTTTAAAAAACAAAAATAGGCCGAGCATGGTGGCTCATGCCTGTAATCCCAGCACTTTGGGAGGCCAAGGCAAGTGGATCACTTGAGGTCAGGACTTTGAGACCAGCCTGGCCAACATGGTGAAACCCTGTCTCTACTAAAAATACAAAAAATTAGCCAGGTGTGGTGGCAGGTGCCTGTAATTCCAGCTACTAGGGAGGCTAAGGCCAGAGAATCTCTTGAACCCAGGAGGTGAAGGTTGCGGTGAACCGAGATTGTGCCACTGCACTCCAGCCTGAGCAACAGAATGAGACTCTGTCTCAAAATAAAATAAAATATAAATAAATAAAATAAAAAGCAAAAATAAATATTAATGGATTCATAATTATAGAGAACGGCATATGCAACATAGACAAAAAGAACCTAGTCACCAAAAGAGATAATAAACATGCCCAAAACAAGAGGTTAATGACAAGATTAGTGAGAAATGGACAGTGGTGATTAAATTGGGAGAGTATTTCCAGCTACCATTATAAAGTATAAATTATTTTAACTCTCATGTACCTACTCATTGTACCCTTACAATGAATAAATGTTAGCATTTTTAAAAATTTACTCAAACTACTGTTCTCTTTAAAAAAAAAAAAAAAAAGGCCGGGCGTGGTGGCTCACGCCTGTAATCCCAGCACTTTGGGAGGCCGAGGCGGGTGGATCACGAGGTCAAGAGATCGAGACCATCCTGGTCAACACGGTGAAACCCCGTCTCTACTAAAACTACAAAAAATCAGCTGGGCCTGGTGGCGCGTGCCTGTAATCCCAGCTACTCAGGAGGCTGAGACAGGAGAATTGCCTGAACCCAGGAGGCGGAGGTTGCGGTGAGCCGAGATCGCGCCATTGCACTCCAGCCTGGGTAACAAGGAATTCTCTTTTCAAAAAAAAAAAAAAAAAAAAAAAAACTAGAACCTTACAAGTAAAATTACAACCCAATCCCCTATAATTATCCTCCCTGGAGGAGGTTTTTCAGCATACCTCTCAAAATGCAGCACCTACCTCTGAAATCCAAATAAGGGCTGACCACGAAAATATAAAGCGTCCATTACTCACTGGGATCTGAGCAGTACACTTCTATTAATAGAGTCCAGGATTGCACTACTTATTTAATAACTGCTTAACACTATTTGCTCATGTTAAACTTGAAATTTACTAAAACTGCCTTGCCATCCTTCCCATCAACTTCTACCATCAGTTCTCCCCTTTCCATGCTAGTAAAATGTGTAAACTTGACTACTAACCTAAGTGCACAACCCAACATTTACTACTTGTAATTTCTATCCTTTGATTTTGGTCTATTAATGGTGGGGCAGCATTTTTCTTCTGGTGAATTTTTGGCATCAGATAGCAGGCACTGCCCACTTCAGAGCATTGAAAAAATTTTGGGTGGATCCCAGCACTCCCAACATTCTATATCAAGACTATCACTTGGGTTCTTTTCCAAAACCAGTTAACACATCAGGCTGCTACAGGGTGCCAGTGAAAGCAAGGTTCTATTTTTATTTTTGTTCTGTTTTGTTTTGTTCTGAATCTGAAAGAGTTTTATTTAAAAGTTGCTAGACCTTTTCTGCCCCAAGCAATAGTGACACCAATTATCCTTTGGGACAGATTTCCTTTATTTTGGAAAAATTACATGAAGGAGCCCTTCAGTTATATTTCCCCCAATTGTTCTGTAGATTGTTCTTTGGCAACGTGGAACAAGCATTTTGTTTTGTTTGTTTGTTTTTGTTTGCTTATCAAGGGCAGAATGGGTGAAATTAGTCAGTGCTGACAGATTTCCAGGCAGTATTATTGAGCGACAAAAGTAACACTCACAGAAGTGTGTATAATTCCATACATGTAAGACAAGTGATAAAGTTTGTATATGTATGAATATGTTTATAAATAAATATATATACGTATAGAAAAAGTAGCTTAGGCTGTACACAGACCGTGAGCATGGGCTGGTCTTGTAGTATAAGGAGAAAAGTAAGAACAGATAACACAGATAAAAATAGAAAAAGATATTTTTCATAAAGAAGAACACTAAAAATCAACACTGCCCATGAGAGATGAGAGAAAGTCTGGACTTTGCTAAACTAACATCGTGGCTCAAAGTTGTTACAGTTTAAATACTTTTTTAGATGAGAGCCACAGGCTTGTGAGGTTTAGGGACATATGTATTACAAAACGAATATCTTTTAAAGCCTATATGCAAAGGAAGAGAAAGGTGATGATGGCTTTCATCTATGTAAAGCCAGTGCAGATTATCTCAAGTGTTTCTGTTCATAGGTTTTTTAAATGTTCTTTGAAAAGAAACTGTAACAGTGTCTCATCCTTAAGAACAAAGAAAAGAAATGCTAACCAATGCGGATTTGATTACAGATGGTGGAATAAAGTAGGTAGCCTAGAATAGCTTCTCATATTCTAACTCCATGATAGGTATTATACTCATTTAACATATGATGGTTATGCACATTTTACATATCTATTTTACAGATGTTTAAGTTGAGTCTTAGAAAATTTTAGCAGGTTTCCTAAGATCAGTCTGCTTGAATTTCAGCCTATTTATATAGTTACAAAGCCCATATACTTCTCACTAGAGCATAATATATCTACGCTAAATTTGGAATCCACTTAAGAATGTGACACCTGTATCCTGCATTTGTCCCAGCAGCCTGAATTTGAGTTCATAAAAGTGCCACCTACCTTCTCTTTCCTTTTGTATTAATACAAATGTTCTTTGTGTTTCAAGCTCCAATTTATAGATCCTTCATTAAATGCTTTTAGGCTCTACAAACCTACATAGTCTGCACACACTTTATTTCTCTGATCTCATTTCCTTTCTCACCCCACTCCAGCCACTCTGGCCTCCCTGTTGTTCCTTGCTGTGACAGCATGCTCCTGTCCCAGGGCCTTTGCACGTGCTGTTACCTCTGCCTGGGACATTATTCCATCAGCCAGCCACTTGCCTTTGCTTTCTCTCTGTATTAGTTAGGGTGTATGTTTTACAACCTCAGATCAGGCATAGCAGCCTCCTGGACTTAAACATATTTGTCAGCAGGGGAAAATAACAAAAATCCCCCCTAATAGTGGCAAGTGAACTGGGAAGAACCCAGTGCTGAATCCTTGCCCAGTGGTCAGACGTGGAAAATGTGACGTACGGAAGACTCACTCCTTGGCGCAGCCCAGGCCCAAGTGCTGATGGAGAATGTGAACAGCGAGAGACTGGTAGCAGGCCTGGTGTACCAAGCTCAGATCTTCCTGGAGTTGGGTTGCTTGGGAATGCATGGGTGGTAAATTCCATCCAGGGCTCAATACCAACCCAAGACAGATAGTCAACAAGTACCATATGGGAAAGTTGGAAAAAAAAAAACTTTGCAGAGAGAACAAGAGGGGGCCAAATTCACCTTATAACAAAGCCACTCTCCCAATAACAACATTAATCCATTCATGAGGACGGAGCCCTCATGACCTAATTACCCCTTATTAGGCCTTGCCTCCCGACACTGTTGCATTGAAGATTAAGTTTCCAACAGATCAACTTTGAGCAACACATTCAAACCATGGCATTCTGCCTCTGGCCCCCAAAATTCATGTCCTTCTCACAATTCAAAGCACATTCATTTTGTCCCAGTAGCCCCAAAAGTCTTAACTCGTTACAGCACCCACTCAAAAATCCAAAGTCCAGAGCTTCATCTGAATCAGATATGGATGAGATTCAAGGCATGATTCATCCAGAGGCAAACTCCTCTCCAGCTGTGAGCCTATGAAATTAACAAGAAGGCTGGGCGTGGTGGCTCACACCTGTAATCCCAGCACTTTGGGAGGCAGAAGTGGGCAGATCACCTGAGGCTGGGAATTCGAGACCAGACTGACCAACATGGAGAAACCTCGACTCTACTAAATATACAAAAATTAGCCAGGCATGATGACGCATGCCTGTAATCCCAGCTACTAGGGAGACTGAGGCAGGAGAATCGCTTGAACCTGGGAGGTGGAGGTTGCAGTGAGATGAGATCATGCCATTGTACTCCATCCTGGGCAACAAGAGTGAAACTCCATCACAAAAAAAAAAGAAATTAATAAGATACATGCTTCCAAAGTACAATGGTGAGACAGGCATAGGATAGGCATTCCCATTTCAAAAGGGAGAAATAGGCAAGAAGAAACAGGTGACTGGTCCCGAGCAAGTCTAAACCCAATGGGGAAAACAACATGGAGTCTTAAAGATGAAGAATGACCTTTTTTGACTCCATGTCACACATCCTGGGCACATTGGAATACAGATAGGGTGTCCAGGGCTTCAGGCAGCCCCATCCTTATGGCTTTGCTGGTCTTAGTCCACCCAGCAGTTCTCAGGAGTTGGAACCTCAAACCTACAGCTTTCCCAGGCTAGAGCTGCACACTGGTGGTCCTACAGTTCTGCGGTCTTGGAGGCCACCCCACTCCCACTGCTCCATTAGGCATTGCCCTGGTCAGGGCACTCTGCAGTGGCTGTGTCCCTAAGATAAGTCTCTCTCTGGGCCCCTAGGTTGTCTACAACATCACATCCTTTGAAATCTAGATGGAGGGCTGGACGCGGTGGCTCGTGCCTGTAATCCTAGCACTTTGGGAGACCATGGCAGGCAGATCACCTGAGATCAGGAGTTCAAGACCACTCAACATGGTGAAACTCCGTCTCTACTAAAAAATACAAAATTTAGCTGGGCATGATGGCACATGCCTATAATCCCAGCTACTTGGGAGGCTGAGGCAGGAGAATTGCTTGAATCTGGGAGGTGGAAGTTGCAGTGAGCCAAGATCACACCACTGCACTCCAGCCTGAGTGACAGAGTAA
This sequence comes from Sapajus apella, assembly GCF_009761245.1. Lineage (NCBI taxonomy): Eukaryota > Metazoa > Chordata > Mammalia > Primates > Cebidae > Sapajus > Sapajus apella. The sequence continues at coordinate 4,480,798 of NW_022437051.1, forward strand.
GATTCCATCTCAAAAAAAAAAAAAAAATGAAATCTAGACAGAGGCTGTCATGGCCCCACAGCTCATGCATTCTGCATATCTACGGAGTCAGCACTGCATGGACACTGCCAAGGCTTAGTGCTTGCACCTTCCAAAGCAGCAGCACAAACCACATCTGGGCCCACTAAAGCTATAGCATGGCCACAAAGCACTCTGCTGACATGCAGGAAGCAGAGTCCTGAGGCAGCTCTGGGCAGTGAATGCTAAGCTGTGTCTCCCCAAATCTCATCTTGCATTGTAGCTTCCATACTTCCCAGGTGTTCTTAAAGGACCCAGTGGGAGGTAATTGAATCATGGGAGGGGTTCTCCAATTCTGTTCCCATGGTAGCGAGTAAGTCTCATGAGATCTAATGGTTTTATATAAAGGGAAACCCCTTTTGCTTGGCTCTCATTCTGTCTTGCCTGCTGCCATGTAAGAACTGTCTTTTGGCTGGGCATGGTGGCTGATGCCTGTAATCCCAGCACTTCGGGAGGCTGAGGTGGGCAGATCACCTGAAGTCAGATCTGGTCAACATGGCAAAACCGCATCTCTACTAAAAATACAAAACTTAGCCGGGCATGGTGGCATGTGCCTGTAATCCCAGCTACTCGGGAGGCTAAGGCAGGAGAATTGCTTGAACCCAGGAGGCGGAGGTTGCAGTGAACCAAGATCACGCACTGCATTCCAGCCTGGGCAACAAAGGGAGATCCCGTTTCAAAAAAAAAAAAGAGACTTTTGCCTTCTGCCATGATTGTGAGGCCTTCCCAGACATGAGGAACTGTGAGTTCACTAAACCTCTTTTTCTTTGTAAATCACCAAGTCTCAGGTATGTCTTTATCAGCAGCGTGAAAAGACTAATACAGGAGGCTTGCCACACCTTGAATGCTTTGCTGCTTTGATATTTCTTCTGCCATATATTCTAGGGTGTTGCTCTTCAATTCTGCTTTCCACAAAGACCCAGGGCATGGACACAATCCCAATCATATAACAAGGGTGGCCTTTACTCTAGTTTCTAATGTCCATCTAAGGCCTCATCAGAATGATCTTCCCTGTCCATATTTCTATCAACATTCTAATGATGACCACTTAAGTAATCTCTGAGAAGATTCAGACTTTCTCTACAGCTCTCTTCTTCTGAGCCCTCACCAGAATTGTCCTTCGTTCTTCATTCACAACAATCTAGGCTTCTTCCAGCAACTCCACCAATTTATTTCAGCCTCTACCCATCACCTACTTCCAAATTTACTTCTACATTTTCAGGTACTTGCTATAGCAACAGCTCCACTTCTTAATGCCAACTTTTGACTTCATCCATTTTGTGCTGCTATAACAGAAGAGACTGGCTAATGTATAATTAATAGAAATTTGCTCATGGTTCTAGAGGCTGGGAAGTCCAAGAGTATGGCACTGGCATCTGGCAAGGGCCTTTGTGCTGTGTCATCCCACAGCAGAAGGTATAAGGGCAAGAGAGGAGCAAGAGAGGGCTGGGCTCACTTTTATAACAAATCCACTCTCAGGTTAATTAACCTATTCATGCAATTATGACATTAATCTATTCATAAAGGAATAGCATTCATGACCTAATCATCTCTTATTCGACACCCCTGACACTGTTGCACTGAGGATTAAATTCCCAATACGTGAGCTTGGTGGGGTTGGGGAACACATTCAAACTGTAGCACTGGCCTCCTTCACACTGACCGCTTTTCACAACTCACTTAAAATTGTAGTCTCCACAGCCAATTGGAATCTCCTTAACCCTCTGTGCTGTTTTATCTTTTTTCTCACTCATCATCATTTAGTAAGTTTTATATTTACTTATTTAATTTATTTAATATTCCTCAAATACACAAAAAATTTATAAGTTTTATAGGACAAGGATTTTTCTCATTGTTCATTAGTGTGTCCCAAGCACCTAAAATATACCTGTTAGCCAGGCACAGTGGTGCACATCTATAGTCCCAGCTACTTGAGAGGCTGCCGTGGGAGGATCGCTTGAGCTCAAAAGTTCAAGTTCAGCCTGGGTAACATAGTAAGTACTCTGTATGAGTATAGAAAAAGTGGATTAATACATAGCCATTCTCCCTTCTAATATTCAGATCTGATACTATGTTGTTCATAAAGTATCTCTTTTAATTACCACATTCTGATTGTTCATCTCATCTTATAATTTCTATGAGTTCGGGAGAAAAAAAACAGAGGAGAGAGGTTACAGATGAGCAAAGTGATTTGATAACATTGTTTAAGAAATAGTAATTGTATAGTCTGAAAATCTAAATTTGGCCTATGCTCATACTTTACACAAAAATGAATAGGCTACATATATATTTTTAAATGGTATAAAGCCACAGAAAATAGAATTTTATTTTATCACTAGAGAAATAGCATATAATGCCTATATTATAAAAAGGAATCAAATAAGTTTATAAAATATAATTAAGATTTTAATACATGGCCAAGATCAGTGGCTCACACCTGTAATCCCAGCACTTTGGGAGGCTGAGACAGGCAGATCACAAGGTCAGGAGATCGAGACCATCCTAGCTAACATGGTGAAAACCCATCTCTACTAAAAATATAAAATAATTAGCCAGGCATGGTGACACATGCCTGTAGTTCCAGCTACTTGGAAGCCTGAAGCAGGAGAATCACTTGAATCTGGGAGGCGGAAGTTGCAGTGAGCCAAGATCAGGCCACTACACTCCAGTCTGGGTGATAGAGCAAGACACCATCTCAAAAAAAAAAAAAAAAAAAAAAAAATTTCATACACAAATGGACAAGTATGAGTAGACAATTTATATATGGATACTGATATGGTTTGGCTCTGTGTCCCCACCCAAATCTCGTGTGGAATTGTAATCCCCATGTGTCAGCGGAGGGGCCTGATGGGAGGTGATTGGATCATGGAGGTGATTTTCCCCTTGCTGTTCTCAAGATACTGAGTGAGTTCTCATGAGACCTGATGTTTTAAAAGTGTGTGGCACTTTCCACTTCGCGTCCTACCTCTCCTGCCACATGCAAAAAAAGGTGCTGGCTTCCCCTTTGCCTTCTGCCATGATTGTAAGTTTCCTAAGGCCTCCCAGCCATACTTCCTGTTAAGCCTGCAGAACTGTTAATCAATTAAACCTCTTTTCTTTATAAATTACCCAGTCTCAGGTATTCTTTATAGCAGTGTGAGATCAAACTAATATAGATAGACAATTTATAAATTAACATGGAAAAAATCTTCAATGAGTTCACAAAAATGTAAATGAAGAAAATATGTTGTCATAGTCTTGATAATTATATATTAATATAGTAAAATGGTTATGATAAAGTTACATTAAAAAGAATTGAAAATTATGTGTCAGCTGGGCACAGTGGTGTACGTCTACAGGCCCAACTACTTAAGAGCCTGAGGTGGCAAGATCGCTTGAGGCCAGGAATTCAAGTGCAGCCTGGGCACCCTAGTAAGACTGTGTCTCTAAGAAAGATTATTTATTTTTTTATTTATTTTGGTATTTTTAGTAGAGATGGGGTTTCACCATGTTGACCAGACTGTTCTTGAACTCCCGACCCTGTGATCCGCCTGCCTTGGCTTCCAAAAGTGCTGGGATTACAGGTGTGAGCCACCAGACCTGGCCTTAAATTTCATTTTTTAAAAATTATATCTGTCATGCTTATAGATATCCACATGGACATGGACAGGAAGAGAACATAAAAGTTGCATATAATTTGGTCTGCTGGGTTTATGAGCATATTAAAATTTAAAGTTCACTTGATTATCCTTACGCTATATTTTGGTATTTTTACATCTGAGATCAATCCTTACCTGAACAGATTTAGTTTTGTTGTTGTTGTTATTTTAAACTGAGAAGTATCCATTTTTCTGTCCCTTTCACACAATACCTTTTCCAGAGCATTAAGCTTTGGAGTTTCGAAAGACAGAAGAGCACAGATGTTGCGGGCACAGACTCTGAAGTCAGGCCACCCCAACTTGAATCCCAGGCCAGCATCTGACTAGCTGGGTGACCTTGGACAAATGGCTCTGTTTTTTTATCTTTAGTCATAGTAATAATAATTTCTAAGTCATGTGGTTACTGCAGGGACAAATGGGTTAATGCCTACAAAGCACTTAGAACAGTACCTGGCACTAGATACTAATTAGATATTACTAATTATTTATTTTTCTCTCTCTTTCTTAATTATTCATTTAAAAATCCTCTTGATCAAGTTGAGTCTCTTGCCAAACATCCTTTCCAACCTTAACGAGAATTCAAGGGTCCCTTGTCAGCAGTATATGATTTTTAAATTATAGTTAATGGTGCAGGTCACAAAAATCTGATCTCCATTGCCATCTTTGTAACTATCCGACCACAGAACACAGCCAGGCAAGTCTCAGTTTCTCCAGGAGACAGGGCATGCTAGGAGAGGTTGAGATCTGGAGCTAAACCACCCAACTGTGGGGACAGATAGTAGAAAAACAGACCCCACTCTAGGTGCAAGGAAATTTCATCAAAACATATGCTGAATATCTGTCATGTTCCAGGTATTGGGCTGTGACTAAAACCAGAGTAGTAAACAAGACAGAGAGTCAATGCCCTCACAAGATCAAAAGCAAAGTCAGACATTCAGTACACACAAGTGCTGGCTGGGTGCAGTGGCTTGCTCACCTATAATCCCAGCACTTTGGGAGGCCAAGGTGGGAGGAGCACCTGAGATCAGGAGTTTGAGACTAGCCTGGCCAACATGGTGAGACCCGTTTCTACTAAAAATACAAAAATTAGCCAGGCATGGGGCAGGTGCCTGTAATCCCAGCTACTTGGAAGGCTAGGGCAGAAGAATTGCTTGAACCTGGGAGGCAGAGTTTGCAGTGAGCTGAGATCATGCCACTGCACTGCAGCCTGGGCAACAAGAGTGAAACTCTGTCTCAAAAAAAAAAAAAGTTACAAATACAATGAGTGCTGCTAAGAGGTTCAAGGTTCCATGAAAGCTGATAGTCTGGCAAGCAGGTTTTGTGATTACATGCTCTCAGTCAACAGTTCATGGGTTTGATCGGCGTGCACTGGCATCTGGCAATAAGGAATCCAGAGCAGGTATTACTCAAAAACACACTCAGCCATATAGGGGCTCTTCATTCAGTAAGTCCCTGCTACCTGGCTAGGGTTCAGGTGGAGGATTTCAGATACTGAGAAGAGTTAGACAGGATGTCACATCCTGACGGGAGGTGAAAGGTATATATACCATTCTAGCACTGCACGTAATTCAGTATGGCTACAACCTAGAGTAGAGGGAGTGCTAAGAAATGAAGCTGGGTCTGGAAACAGGGTCTAGATCTTGAAAGCATTTATTAATACACACCATGTGGCGGTAATCTGCCAGGTGATGCCACAGCCTGCTGGCCATGAGTACTTTAAGGCTCAGCTCTTCTCTTGTCCCCTTCTACCTATTCAGCCTCAGCTGATGGGAAAAGAGTAGTTTTCTGTCACGTTGCTCCAAGTGACTCCAACCTATACTTGTAACCAATATCACCTGTGTATTTGCCCTCAGGGTACACACAAGAAATAAGCTGCTTTTTTCATCTCTCTCTATCCCTCTCTCTCCTGTCTCTCCTCCTCCTTTTTAAGTCCAAACTCCAATAACTTCTTTTTTTTTTTTTTTTTTTTTTGATACAGGGCCTCACTCTGTCACCCAGGCTGGAGGGCAGTGGCATGATCTCAGCTCACTGCAACTTCCACCTCCCAGGTTCAAGCGATTCTTCCACCTTGGCTCCCTGCAGAGCTGGGACTACCGGCATGTGCCACATGCCCAGATGATCTCTTTGTTGTTTGTTTGGTAGAGACAGGGTTTCACCATGCCAGGCTGGTCTTGAACTCCTGAGATCAAGCAATCCGCCTGCCTCAGCCTCCCAAAGTACTGGGATTACAGGCTTAAGCCACCACGCCCAACCCAAACTCCAATAACTTCTTTTCTAATGAGTAAGTATCCCAGTGTTTATTTTACCTTCTCGCCCCATGGGTAGCCCCGAATTTCTCTTGCTATGAATGGTGTTTGCTGAAGCTGGGTACTAGTGCTAGCAGACAGTGGAGCAGAAAGAAAGAATCTCTGCTGAGAACTCTTGGTTTAAAGGGCAAAAATGCTCATGTGTGGATTTTTTTTTTTTTTTTTTTTGAGACAGGGTTTCACTCTGCTTGCCAGGCTAGAGTGCAATGGTGTGATCATAGCTCACTGCTGCCTTCCAGGCTCAAGCAATCCTGCCATCTCAGCCTCCTGAGTAGTTTGGACTATATGTATATACCAGCACATCCCACTAATTTTTTTTTTTTTTTTTTTTTTGTAGAGACAAGATCTCAAGATGCTGCCCAGGCTGGTCTCAAACTCCTGAGCTCAAATGATCCTCCTGCCACAGCCTTCCAAAGTGCTTGAATTACAGGTGTGAGTCACCACACCCAGCTCATGGTTTTTTGGAATCATGCCGACATTCACATTGTTGTCTTTTCAAAACTATACAATTTTGGATCGATGTTTGTGTTATGAACACTATCTGCTTGTACTGCATAGATGAACTTTTTCAAACTAATTTCAAATTTATAATAAATTTGACATGCTACTGCTAGGAATAACTTTCCATTCTCCCTGCTTACTTATTTATTTATATCTGTATGTGTCTGTGGATTCCTACTTTATTCAAGGAGTTGTAATCTGTGACTATCATTACTCTGGTGCTCACATCGGTCTAGATTTGACAGGTTGGGAGCCCTTTAAGCTGGCTTCTCTGTCCTTGGACGAGCCTTCATCGTTCTTTAAGCATTTCCTTACTCTCATGAGCAAAAGTGGTACAAAATCATCTTGTACTTTCTCTGCCTCAGTCCTGGAACCAATCATTTCCAAGTACTGGTTCCTTTCAGCAGATATGGATATTTGTAAATAAAGATCTAGACACTTCATAGGATTATTTCTCCTGGGTTGCCATTGTTTCTCTCAGACAACAGAGCTAGGAGATAGATATGTGAGTGTACACATAGACATACACATGCTTACACATACATCTGTGTCTATTTCTATATCACTCAGTGCATATATACTAAACAATCCATCTACATATCAATAATTTCCATTTCAGTCCAGCACCTCAGGCTTCTCCTTAGCCTTTCTCCTTCCATATTTATAAATCCCTTTTCCCATAGTGAGAAATTTGACTCCCATTATCCTCAATATGTTTATTTATTCACAGAAACCCTCTGGCTGTAATTTATCTGCCTACTATGCCAGTTGCCTCCTTAGCCCTCAGAGACGACACCTTCACTGCTTCTCCTTTTCCAAGAGAGGAAAATCAATGGGAAAAGTGGTCTAATGTGAAGGAAGAAAATAAGGAAGGGAAGGAAGGGAAGGAAGGGAGGAAGGGAGGAGGGGAGGAGGGGAGGAGGGGAGGAAGGAACTGTGGAACTATATCCATAGTTACAGTTCTCCTAACACACACACACATGCCCTCCATGATGAAGGAAGGGAGGGAGGGAGGGCCAATAATCCCATTTTAGGGTTTCTCACTTACAGATTGTTCAATAATCTAAGGGCTTAATAAAAAGAAGAGTTTAATCCTGCTTGCAAGTGCCAAATATGGAAAGAAAGGGAGAGACTAATCAGTATTCAACTGCCTATGCTTCTTGTAGCAACTCAGTTTCTGTTCAATAATATTCTCAGAGTCCTACAGAGGCTCTTCTATTGTCATTATGGTTGAGGATATTGCTGCCAGTGTGACAGTGATATACCCATTTATGTTCTACAGTTATAGCTCTCCTAACTCGTATTCACGTGCTCCTCCATGATCAACCACTACGCCACAACAGCTGTGTTAAAAGGAGCTTTTACACAGTGCTGAAACTAACCCTCCCCATGGAGGCTTTTATATTGAAAGCTCAGGCTCTTGGGTGCTAACTATAAAGACAAAAATATATATAAAGAGTTGCTAGGCCTTTATCATCTCTAGAAAAGATCTTGATATTCTTTTAGGGAAAGAACAGTGATAATCTCTGAGTTTTTCAGGGAAGTGGTGATGTTTAATGGGCCCTACAATTTATAAAATTCCAGGGCACATATAATCTCATTTAAGAAAAGAAAGAAGCCAGCTACAGTGGCTCACAACTATAATCCCAGCACTTGGGGAGGCCACATCAGGAGGATCACTTGAGCCAAGGAGTTCGAGATCAGCCTGGGCAAGATGGCAAGACCCTATCTCTAAAAAACATTTTTTAAAAAAATTAGCTAGATGCAGTGGCCCACACCTGTAGTCCCAACTACTCAGGAGACTGAGATGGGAGGATCCTTTGAGCCCAGGAGTTCCATGTGGCAATAAACTATGATCACACCACTGAAGTCCAGCCTGGGGAACAAAGCAAGGCCCCAACTCTAAAAAAAAAAAAATAGATAGAAATACCTTTAGACTCGTGTGGAATGTCGAATATTTGGTTATGCTTGGAAGACTTCAACAGAATTCCAGTATATGAATGTCTTCACTGTCTCTTAGTCAAAGAAGTCTTAGCAATTTTTTTTTCTTTGTCTTTTTCTTTTTCTTTTTTTTTTTCTTTTTGACAAGGTCTCACTCTGTCACCCAGGCTGGAGTAAAGCGGCACATTCATGACTCACAATAGCCTAGACCTGCTGGGCTCAGGCGACCTTCCCACCTCAGCCTCCTGAGTAGCTGAAACTAAAGGCGCATGCCATCAGGAGAAAAGTCTAATGCTAATCCAAACTCCTTTTTAGATAACAAGGTACTCTTCATGTAAGTCTCTTGATTTGGTGGTATTAGCCTTCCTCAACAACATCACATCAAAGTCAGCCTTTAGAGATTTCCTTTAAAGGCCAGAAGCCAGTTGTCTGGGCCAAGTCTGCCCAGCAAAAGATCAAAATGATGTCCAACTGTCTGCCAAAAGTAGAACGAATAAATAAATTGTACTATATTCAAACAGTGTAATATTGTAGAGCAATGAGTAAGCTACAACTGTGTAACAATAGGAATGAATCTCACCAACATCATGCTAAGTAGAAGAAACTAAACATGCAAGTACACATTGGATGATTCATTTATGTAAGATTTAAACATAGACAAAGCCAAGGTATGGTACTAGAAGTCAGGAGAGTAGTTACTTTTGTGGAGAAGTAACTGGATGAGAGAGCACAAATGGAGTTTCTGTGAATCTCATGCTCTTCTGTTTCTTGACCTACGTCCTACTTATTTTGTAAAATTTCATCAAACTATACACTTGCAATTTGCATAGTTTTTAGTATATATGTTAAATTTGATCAAATAAATATGCCCCAGCTGGGCAATGGCTCACACTTTCAGCACTTTGGGAGGCTGAGGCAGGTGGATCATTTGAGGTCAGGAGTTCAAGACCTGACCAATATGGTAAAACTCTGCCTCTACTAAAAATACAAAAATTAGCTAGGTGTGGTGACGTGTGCCTGTAATCCCAGCTACTGGGGGGCTGAGACAGGAGAATTGCTTGAACCCAGAACACAGAGGTTGCAGTGAGCTGAGATCGTGCCAACTTCACTCCAGCCTTGATGACAAGAGCGAAAGTCTGTCTCAAAAATAAATACTTAAATAAGTCTCAAAAGACTCCTTAAGTGAAAGCACAGTTGATCCTTAAGAATATCCAGAAGTTTTCAGGGACAAAAAAAAAAAAAAATTCATAGGTCACTTTCTAACATACTCACAAAAGAGCAAAATTGTGTCTGTCCCCAGCAAGACAGCAGTGATCTTCTTCTCTGTCCTGATCCCAGTTATCCTGACTAGTTTAATCCTTTATCTTTGAATCAGATACATCCAAGACGGTACCACTGAATGGCTGGAGAACTTTCAGAGAAGAGAAGCCTCCATGTTTATCCCTATATTTTTGAGAAAGCTGACTCTCACCAAGTCAAACTTGCTATAATGATACGTGACTGGGAGCCTATTCAACATCAATGTACCTTCAAGGTCTGAGACTGCGCCTCCAGGTGGAAATTGTAAAGTCCAATCATGACAGATGAATACTGCCAGGAAGATTCAACCATCTTTTAAATTTTAAAATTTAAAATTAAACTCAATCAGCCAGAATTGCTAAACTCTTATTGCATCTTTTAGTCTTAGGAAGCAGATATTTTTTAAAGTCCCATGCCCCAGAGATTCTTTGCCTCTCCAAAATAAGGTAATCTTACAAGTACATTTATTTTTTTTTATTTTTTATTATTATTATTATTTTTTACAAGTACATTTAAAGCTATGAGACCTAAATTGATGGGGGGAAATCGGCTTTTTGTTGCTTTGGAGAAGAAAAAGAAAAGAAATGTATATATGATGTATGTATGTATGTATGTATGTGTGTGTGTATGTGTGTGTGTATGTATTTAGACACAACGTTTTGGTCTGTCACCTAGGCTGGAGTGCAGTGCTGTAATCATAGCTCACTGCAGCTTCTAATTCCTGGGCTCAAGTGACCCTCCCGCCTCAGCTTCCCAAGTAGCTAGGACTACAGGTACATGTCAATATGCCTGGCTATTTTTTTTCTTTTTCTTTTTGTAAAGACAGAGTCTCACCATCTTGTACAGGCTGGTCTCCAACTCCTGGGCTCAAGCAATCCTCCCAAAACTGCTGGGATTACAGACATGTGCTACTATGCCCAGCCAAAGTTTATTTTGTTTTTTTACTCTTCCTTTTCTATATAATTTTTTAAAAATGTTAACCACACAAAAGTTTTTGAACTCCCATTTGATACCTTAGGAAGTTATTTAATCCTAAGGTAAAAAATACTTAACTGTTCCCCAGATCCACACTTAATGGATGTATGCAACTACTGAATATATTTACAGCAGCATTTTTCTGTAATAAAGAGTTCAAGGTTGATGGTCTGTTATTCCTATTCTTACCACATTATTATTACCACAACTATTCACACCCAAAATATTGCTCAGATTATTTAAAGACCCTTTCCGTCGTTTTTCTGTTACCACTCTGTCACCTTTGCAGGCTTTTTTTTCTAATTGTTTATAAACACTCCTTATTCTCAGCCCAATTAATAGAATTACTATAATATCTAACCATAAATTTTTATTTTTGCTCCATATATTTCTTCCAAAATAAATCACAACTTGCCTCATCCCTAAGTCAAGCTATACTCTTCACTTTTAGCAGCTGAAAAATGGAAAGAATGTTTCTGATCATCATTCTCAGTGGATCAGGTCTGTCATCACATAATACCTATATTTGGACAATAGATGATTTATTTGAATTTTCTTGAATAATAAACTCATTGTTACAATGGTTCCATCATCCGTATACTTTTCCTAAAAGACTGCTGATCACTTCTTTGCTCATCCAGTAACCAAAAATACCCACGAGTATAGCTACCACCTAAGTAACCCATGCAGTCCTTTTTTTTTTTTTTTTTTTGAGAGACAAAAACATTCTCTCTCCCCCAGGTGGCAGTGCAGTGGCATGATCTCAGCTCACTGCAACCTCTGCCTCCTGTATTCAACTGATTCTACTGCCTCAGCCTCCTGAGTAGCTGAGATTACAGGAGCCCGCCACCACACTTGGCTAATTTTTGTATTTTTTCAGTAAAGATGGGGTTTGACCATGTTGGCCAGGCTGGTTTCAAACTCTTGACCTCAAGCGATCCACCTGCCTCAGCCTCCCAAAGTGCTGGGATTATAGGTGTGAGCCACTGTGCCTGGCCCCATGCAGTACTTTACAAACCCATAAAAAAGTAAAAGAATTGGCCAGGCATGGTGGTTCACACCTGTAATCCCAGCATTTTGGGAGGCCGAGGCAGGCAGATCACAAGGTCAGGAGTTTGAAATTATCCTGACTAACATGGTGAAATCCCATCTCTACTAAAAATACAAAAATTGGCTGGGCGTTCTTGGCACCCAGCTGTAACCTAGTTACTCAGGAGGCTGAGGCAGGAGAATTGCTTGAACATGGGAGGCAGAGGTTTCAGTGAGCCGAGATTGTACCACTGCATTCCAGCCTGGGCGACAGAGGGAGAGACTCAATCTCAAAAAAAAAAAAGGAAAGGAATCTTGCAGGATGGCATGTATGGTTCCAAAGTCAACGGATTACTCTGAAATGATCATCAGAAGTAGGACATAGTTTAGAAATCAGGTCCTGAAATTCTTAGCACTAGGAACATTTATCATTCTTTTATTTCCACTCTTAATTGCCCTACCCTTGTGATCATTTTTCCCCCTCACAAGTTTCTAAGCCCCTTATATTAAGATCTTACCATGTTTTTGTTTTTCTTCACTTATCTTAAGACTCCACATCTGCCAATAGGGCTCACCAAATTTTCTAGTCATGTCCAAAAGGAGAAATTTTGTCAAACTTGATGCCTTCTAGTTTCAACTCAGTATCATACCACTCATTCTCTTTACTTGCAGTTTCTAACCTCTATTAGCTCCTTCATGCCATAATCTAATGCCCTATACTCTCCAGTTACTTCCCTCAACTGGCATGGAAAATCTCTTTTTTCTCACAGATAATGGACTTTAATATACATAGCAAATAGTTTCAAACCATTTTAAAGGCCAGGCACAGTGATTCATGCCTATAATCCCAACACTTTGGGAGGCCGAGGTGGGTTGATCACTTGAGGTCAGGAGTTCAAGACCACTCTGGCCAAGATGGTGAAACCGCATCTCTACTAAAAATAGAAAAATCAGCAAGGTATGATGGCAGCACCTGTAATCCCAGCTACCCAGGAGGCTGAGGCACAAGGATCACTGGAATCAGGGAGGCAGAGGTTGCAGTGAGCTGAGATCACAGACTGCACTCCAGCTTGGGCAACAGAAAAAAAATTAAATTAAATTACATTTAAAATAAAACCATTTAAAAATGGGGGAAATTATGGCACAGAAAATTATATTGTTTTCATACCATCCTATAGTTTATGCAATAGTTTATGTAATTGTTAGAAGTAAATTGCAGGCTTCCTAATTTCCAATACCTGTTTCTGGAAAAGAATTTAATAGTATTGTTTTACGATTATATTTAGTTTTAAGATTATCTTCCATTAATAGTGACATTGTTGAGCTCGTTTTGGCAGCGCATATACTAGAACTGGAACAATACAGAGGTTAGCACGGCCCCTGCACAAGGATGACACGCAAATAGTGCTACTGTCCTCCCAGCAATATAAAGTAATCCTTTAAAGTGTGTATTCAAAGCAAAATATCACTAATTTAAAGAAAACTTAAGTAAATACTAGAAAGGGTAATAGGATATGGCAAAACGTGTGATCTAATGATTAAGTCTGGGAAGCATCGCTAACTGGGAAACACTGTAAAGTCTAGGTCTAGTATAAAATGATGGCAGGGGAATTGAGATTCAAGAATCCCTTATTCTAGTCTCTGGGTGGTACTTAATGGTACATCCTATGCCGCTCTATGACATAGGAGGTCATAAGGGAAGAGCCGAAGCCAGATTTTCTGCACTGCTTTAATCCAGCCTGTAGCTGGAGGCAACTGCCTTCTCCACTGGCTAGCAATTGGGGAAGGACTCCTATTACAGACCTGGAGCGGCCAGGGAATGTGTAGGCAGAGGCAAATCTGAGTAACAGTGTTCACATCCTGTAAAAACCATAACACTGGCCCAAATGAAGAAACAGGGGAGCTTGCCAGGATCAAGGAGAATAGTAATTTTTGCTCTTGGCAAAGATATAAGAGGAAAGACCCACTTGATGGGTTGGGAATGAGCAGTGGGGTCTTTTACAAAGATCTGGCCTTAAAGCCTTAACAGCAGGGCTCGATTTAAAGGAGAAAGTTCATGCTTTTAACAATAATTTTTTTTTGAGACAGGGTCTCGCTCTGTTGCCCAGGCTGGAGTGCAGTGCGGTCGCACCATCTTGGCATACTGCAACCTCAGCCTCCCAGGTTCAAGCAATCCTCCTGCCTCAGCCCCGCAAGTAGCTGGGACTATAGGCACGTGACCACACCTGGCTAACTTTTGTATTTTTAGTAGAGATTATGTCTCTCTATGCTGTCAAGGCTGGTCTCGAAGTCCTGAGCTCAACGGCCTAAGCCTTCCAAGGTGCTGGGATAGCAGGTGTAAGCCACCACGCCCAACAGATGCTTTTAAGAATAATCTAGGGGGCCAAAAATTAGAACAACAGTTATTAACCCTGAGAAAAAAATGTTATAACTTTTATAAGTTTAATTTCTTCATCTGAAAATGAGGAAAACAGTAATAACTGACCTACCTCAGACCAGCTAATGTGTGTATTGCATGACATAATGCATATAAAATACCAGGTCATGCTAAATGTTCAATAAATGTGACTTCCCTATAAAGCCAAAAGACTTCAGGTAAATATCTGGACATTATTATTTAAGTGACTATGGGTCAGTCTACTTATTTATGGCTCACAATTTTCCAAAACGTACATGAAGCAGATTATTAAAATTCTAAACAATAAAATAGTATGCACAAAATTTCAGAATCAGTGAAAATATAAATCACCATAGAAAATTAAGACCAGGAGAGAAAATATAATGTAGATATTCAGACCAATAAGTCCTATAAAAGTACTAATGTATGCTATAATACAAAATTAGTTCTGGGGTTCCTGTCAACCCAAAAGAAATTTGAAAATATTCATTAATTCTCCATGAGGAGAACAAAAAAACACCGATGCTGGTGGTAAACCTGTGTTGTTTCAGGGGATATCTCTTCAATTATCCAAGCTTTAAAATAATAAAAATATTATCTACCTTTCAGGGTAGATGTAGAGAATTAAATGAACAACATATATGAAAAAGTATTTCATAAAATTGATGTACTACGTAAATGTTACTGATTATTTCATATACCTTAATTTACCCAATAGAGCAGCCTTATCATATGTTTGGACCTTCATTTAAATTACTGAGCTAAAAAAGGAAGCTTCATACACTGTTGGTGGGAATGTAAACTAGTACAGCCATTATGGAGAACAGTTTGGAGGTTTCTCAAAAACTTAAAATAGAGCTACCATATGATCCAGCAATCCCATTGCTGGGTACATATCCAAAAGAAAGGAAGTCAGTCTATCAAAGAGATACCTGCACTCCCACGTTTGATGCAGCACTGTTCAGAATAGCCAAGATTTGGAAGCAAGCCAAGTATCCAGCAACAGACAAATGGATAAAGAAAATATGGTACATATACACAATGGAGCATTATTCAGCCATAAAAAAAGCATGAGATCCGGTCATTGGCAACAACATAGATGGAATGTTAAGTGAAATAAGCCAGGGACAGAAAGACAAATATTTCAAGTTTTCATTTATTTGTCAGATCTAAAAATCAAAACAATGGAACTCAGGGAGATGGAGAATACAAGGATAGTTACCAGAGGCTGGGAAGGATAGTGGAGGTTGGGGACAGGTGGGAATGGTTAATGGGTACAAAAAACATGTAAAAATGGATAAGACCTAGTATTTGATGGCACAACAGGGTGGCTATAATCATTAATTATTTAATTATATATTTTAAAATAACTAAAATAGTATAATTGGATTATTTGTAACACAAAGGATAAATGCTTGAGGGGATGGATACCCCATTATCCATCATGCGATTATTATGCATTACATGCCTGTATCAAAACATCTCATGTACCCCATAAATATATAAACCTACTATGTATTCACAAACATTAAAAAGTAGAAAACAAAATAAGTAAATAAGGTAAGTTACTGAGCTAAATCATTTTTACTATAGAAATACTCAGCATTCCCAGGCACTGTTCTAATAATTTACATGTATTCAATTACTATCCACAATAATTATAATTACGTTCATTCCAATGATGAAATCTGGATGCAAAGAGGTTGAGTAACATTCCCAAGTTTATTCAGCTAGCAGGTGATGTTGCTAAGATTGATATCCAGGAAATCTGGCCCCTGAGACCATCCTGGTGTACAAATATACTTTTATACCTTGAACAAATATACAAGGTATAAAAGACGTATGCTTATAGCCTTCCATAACTGTAAAACCTGCTAATCTATAAATTAAATATAAGCCTAGCAAGAAAACTGATAAGTTAAAAGTATTAATTTTATGTGATATGCCATATTGTTTTCTTATCACCAGTTGTAGGATGAATTTGATAGCATTATGGTCAGGTTATTAACAGGTCCTGTGAGATGACAATTTCCCATCACTTTTTTTCATTCAAATTACTAGAAGCCATTTGTTTATACAGCTTGTTGTGATATGTGGCCTTCCCTTGGTATAAATGTATCATTTACACATTAAATCGGCTTTAGTTCTTTTCTCATTAGCTCTTTGATTAAAATAGAATTGCTCACTGCTAACTCAATTACAAACACAAACACAAGACTAAAATTGCAGGGTAACTCTTGGCTACAGAGGCTACCTAGATGATCCAGGGTCTGCTTATATTGTTCTTTAAATTACATTGAAATGAAAATGTAAAATTCTCACAGAGCAGGCCAGGTTGGGTAGCTCATGCCTGTAATCCAAGCACTTTGGGAGGCTGAAGCAGGACGATTGCTTAAATCCAGGAGTTTAAGATCAGCCTGGGCAACATAGTAAAACCTCATCTCTACAAAAAAATAAAATGAAATTGTGGTGGTGTCCTGGTGCATACCTGTAGTCCCAGCTACTCAGAAGGCTGAGATGGGAGGACTGCTTGAGCACAGAAGTTTGAGACAATAGCAAGCTGTAATTGCGCTGCTGTACTCCAGACAGCAATACAGCAAAACCTGGTCAAAAAAATTTAAAAAATCACTCACAGAGAGCTCATAAACTTCAGGGTCTCTAGTTTGAGAAATCCCATCACAAAGTACTCTCAAGAAGGCAGGCAACCTGACTGTATCTCTATAATTTGATGGGCAACCCTATTCCAGTCTCTGCCAAAGAGAAACCACGAAGCATCCCCTCCTTCTAGTAAGAGCAAAGGTCTATAAGCACCATCTGTATTCTCCTGAGGTTCCATCCCTTCCTACCACGTACCTGGCTCTTCCAGACATCTTGAAGTAGGGAGTCCAGCTGGTCTGTATCCCGTTTTGATAGTGACTCTGGAGATAGGGAGGGTAGGGAGAGCTTTGGCGACAATAAATCTGCTCTGATGGTGCCAGGTGCCACATGCTGGCTTGGGAAGCCTTAGAACGTAGAAGGCTTTTTTGTAGGGGTTCTTTTGCCAACAGCAAATTCCCAGCATCATATTCAGCTAAGAGTCCCAAACCTAAAGAGTTGCTGCTCTGAACAAACAGCTCAGCCACTACACAAACTCCCCAGGGTGAAAGCCGGCCCAGAAACATTGCTTCAGGATTGGCTCAAACAAGAAAAGAATTCGGCCTGCCTCTTGTAAATACTCCCTCAAATTATGGTTTGCAAATTGAGGTTTGATGCATTGGTTTTCCAAATATGTACAACAGACACAGCAAAACTGAGTTGACAATGCACAAAGTTTAAGATATCTGCTAGTGAAAGTTACATTTAAGACTTCTATGATGACGCTGAATATATTGCAATAGAGAGATATATTGCAATTGCCAAGACATATAGTCCAGCATGTCAGCTTCTGGCTTAAAATTCCCTCAAAATAAAGCACGCTTAACGCAGATCTTTATCAGCAGTGCTGAGAGTGAAGCCTGGACCCTAAAATAGAGTGAGGCTAACTCACTCTCAGGATGTCTGAAACCTGATCATGGCCTCATTGACATTTTACACTAACTCCTGGATAAGAAATCTCTTTAAGGAACTCCCAGTGAAGATAAATAGTATCCAACCAGCATTTCCTTTTGCTAGTGAGAAGCAATGAGGCCAACGACAGCAAGTCAAAGGTGATCATGTACATGGTAAAGGTAGCAAATGAATGGCTGCCACCGGGGCAATAGGTTTTTTTTTTTAAGTGTATCTAAAGTGATCATATTTCCTGATTTTCCCGGTATTTAAAGCAATCATATACATGTCAAGTGAGTGTGTTTTCCAATTTTCCAAACTGTTAACTCAGTACAATTATTATTTGTTTTTTTTCTTTAGACAGAGTCTCGCTCTTGTCAATCAGGCTGGATTGCAGTGGTGCAATCTCGGCTCACTGCAACCTCTGTCTCCCAGGTTCAAGAGATTCTCCTGCCTCAGCCTCCAGAGTAGCTGAGACTACAGGCGCACACCACCATGCCTGGCTAATTTTTGCATTATTAGTAGAGGCAGTTTCACCATGTTGGCCAGGTTGGTCTCAAACTCCTGACCTTAAGTGATCCGCCCACCTTGGACTCCCAGAGTGCTGAGATTACAGGCATGAGCCACACGCCCAGCCACTACAATTATTAATCATGCCATTTACACTCTTGAAAATGTCCTAGATTTTACTGTAAGTTGTATGATCACAGTACCTATGGCACCCTCCAATATTATTTTATGTTCCACTTCTCCTCTTTTAATGCCTCCTCTCCCTCATTCCCTGGGATTCCCACATCTTCCTTTTTGCCCATGGGCTACCTTTCCCTGTTTTCCAAGTGTTTCATGCTCCAACACTACCCCCAGTTCAATATTTACCCCCCATAACACTATTCATTCAACTCAGATAATCTTGGTGTATTCGTTCATTTTTCACACTCCTGATAAAGATATACCCGAGACTAAGTAATTTATAAAGAAAAAGAAGTTTAACGGACTCATAGTTCCACATGGCTGAGGAGGTCTCACAATCATGGTGGAAGGTGAAAGGCAACAAGAGACAGCAAACAAGAGACAGCTTGTGTGGGAAAACTCCCCCTTGTAAAACCATCAGATCTCATGAGACTCATTCACTATGGCAGAATAGCACAGGGAAAGACCCGCCCACATGATTCAATTACCTCCCACCGGGTTCCTCCCATGAGTGGGAATTGTGGGAGCTACAATTCAAGAAGAGATTTGGTTGGTGACACAGTCAAACCATATCACTTGATAAATGATCCAAAGCAAAAAAGCAATCTTAACGTCTTATTTTAAGTAGGCTATACTTCTGCTATGATTTTATAAAACATTTATAACTATGGAGGGGAGACAGTTTTCTAATGCTTCTTGCAAAATCTCTGCCCTTTATCAAAGTAAGGTGCAATCGTGTTAATTATGTAATCACTCCTGTCTGAGTTATTTTTGTGAGTGCTATTATATACTTGTTCAGTTATATAATAGGGATTGCTGACTTGGCATCCTTTATTCTGAAAGTTTGCCAACAGAAAAAGAAGTACAGGAAAAGACACTGTAAAGCAATCCAGAGAAACGGGACTACAAGTGGTTGGGATACTCTCTGCTACACATTTTCCAAATGGCCAGTAATGAGTCTATATTACTTTTATATTACTTTTACCATCTAAGAAAAAAAATGAATAAAAGAGAATCATACACAATAAATTAATAAAGGTCACTTAGATTATAATTATTTTTATCCATATAAAAAGCTGAAAGCTTGATTTAACATTAGATAATAGTTGACTGGCTATAAATCTATGTATTTATATCACAGATACATTAAATATTGCTTTTTTTCAAGTTGAAAAACCATTTACTTCACTAGAAAGAAAAAAGTGATCCAACTCTATAGGTCTAGCTTTTGGACCAAAAAGAGACCCAGGCGCAGTGAGACTGTCACCAAGGTCATTCCCAAATCCAACAGCTGCAGGAGGCAGGAGGCAGGGAAGAGACAGCACAGCCCCCACCACAATTTCGGCACACAATGAGGCCTGCTGGGAGAACAGAACATGAATGGGAAGCTACAGAAGTATTCAAGGACAGAAGAACAGGAAAATGGGCAGGAGAGGAAGGGAAAGGAAAAGAAGAAAAGGTCTGAACTGAGCAAGGTAAACTAAGGTCCACGGTTCCCGAGGGACTGAACGCACAGAGCCAAGAACGTCCTGGAGATGGGGTACCACGAAGGGTGTATTCTCGTGCACAACTGCAGCTCGCAATTTCAGCCCACACATCCCACCTTGAAACTCTGTGTTATCAAGGCCCCTGACGGCCTCCACTGCATCCTCTGCCCACTCTATGTGCACGAAAGCATAATCTTTCACGATGTCACATTTGGTGACCGGACCATACTCCTGAAACTTGGCTCGAAGCTCCTTCTTGGTTCAGGAGGGGCTGATGTTGCCCACATGCAACTTTGTCGAGGTTTTGCTCTTATTCTTGCTGGCTTCCGCGTTGATGTTCATCCCATGAAGCGTGCAATGGTGCAGGTTGCGCCTGGCATCTCCCGCTGCAGTTTTGTCTTCTACGTGCACAAAGCCATAATTCTTAATGATGTCACATTCCAGCACTTTCCCATACTGCTCGGAAATAGAGCACTTCTGCTCTGAGGCCTCCTGGGGCAGGTTTCCGATGAACACCTTCACCCTCCCGACACGAGCGCACACAGAAATCAGCAGGGCCTCCTCCCGGCACAGACGCCTCTGACAAAACGTTAAAATGGCGCGGCCCAATACTGCTTTTTTTAATGATTAAAGAGTTGAAGTGGCTGGGCATGGGGCTGTAGCCTGTAATCTCAGCACTTTGGGAGGCCGAGGCAGGCGGATCATTTGAGGTCAGGCGTTCAAGACCAGCTTGGCCAACACGGTGAAACCCCGTCTCTACTAAAAATACAAAAACTAGCCAGGCCTGGTAGCTCATGCCAGTAATCCCAGCTACTCAGGAGGCTGAGGCAGGAGAATCACTTGAACCCAGGAGGCAGAGGTTGCAGTGAGCTGTGTTCGCACCACTGCACTCCAGCCTGGGCAACACAGGGAGACTCGGTCTCAATAAATAAATAAATAAAAAGAGTTGACGTGAATCATCACACTGGCAATCCAGCTTTGCAAAAACTGCCTGTCTTTTACCAGCTAACTTTACTGACAATGTAAAGCCACCATGCTCCCAGTGTGAAGCCCTGTAAGGTATCAATCCAGCCAGACAGAAAATGGGTGCTGCTTCTCTGCAACACCTACTCTAAGCACCTGAATTTCTATTGCAATTGTCAGTTGAAGGCTATTCAGTTTCAAAAGATAGCTAAAAAACAATGCTCAACATGTTATTTTAATGCACCATAGTACAAAGACAATAGGATTTGTTAATAATAACTGGCTAAATATCAAGAATACAATAAAGCACCTGTGTGGATTCTGTTACTAATGTCAGCCCCCTCTCACCACTCCCTGTACTAAGGAATTATAAGAACCTTTAGGTAGACATAGCTAGGAAAATTATGTATGATTTGATCCTATTGAGCTCCTCTTCCTTTGTCATCCTGGGCTTGAATTATTTGCTGACTCTCTTTTTGCTCCAATAATGATTCATATTCCATAACAGTAAATGGCCTTTCTTATATGGAAGCTTTAATGATCTCTTACAGAAAATTCTGTCTCCCTTTCTGTAATTGCTCAAGGTTTATACTTTAAGTGAAAGGCTTTGCCAACTGTGTTTCTATTGCTATAGCTATTCCAGTTTTCTTTCACCTCATAACTCTGTGCAATGTTGAAATTTTAAACAGTATGGTTTCTGCCAATGTATGAGTTTTCTCACCTCTACCCTGCACTGGGGCATGGGGTTGGGGTAGGAATAGCTGGGAAAAGTTCTATATAGTTTTGTTCTTTAAAGAGCCAAATGCATAACTTCCATTGAATACTAGATGAAAAATTCCCCCTGGTGCTTTTACTGTAATACTTCTGTATCATATTACAAGAAAACTCAACCTAGAGTTTTGCTGTTTAACTACTTCATGTCCACTAGGTCTACTACAGTTCAGTTACCACAGAGCCTAGAATTCTGAAAAGCCATCTACAAATCAGAAACTTGAATAACGGCTGAGGTCACTCAAGATATAGGGCTCATAAATGAAGTAAGATGGTACTGCTGATGAAGGCATAGACACAGCCAGAAAACAAGAACATGGAGCCAGGCGTGGTAGTCCCACCTACTTGGAAGGCTGAGGTGGGACCATTACTTGAGACCAGGAGTTTGAGGCCAGCTTGCACAGCATAGCAAGATTCTGTCTCAAAGAAAAAAAAAAACAAACAAATATGTGTGTGTGTGTGTGTGTGTGTGTGTGTGTGTGTGTGTGTGTGTATGAATATTGAGAGAGTGAACACTGATGGAATATGCAACTTTATACCACTGAGTGTCTACAACATGATTACAGGAAAACATATATAAATATAAGAGCAACATTTTTTTGTGGGAGAAACGGGCTGCTGTTTCAGGTATTCCACATAATAGGGGCACTTAAAATGAAACGATATTGAGGGCCAGGTGCGGTGTCACACAACTGTAATCCCAGCAGTTTGGGAGGTCGAGGTGGGCAGATTACTTGAGGTCAGGAGTTTGAGGCCAGCCTGGCCAACATGGTAAAACCCCATCTCTACTAAAAATGCAAAATTAGCTGGGTGTGGCGGCACACATAATCCCAGCTACTCAGAAGGCCAAGGCAGGAAAATTGCTTGAACCCAGGAGGCAAAAGTTGCAGGGAGCAAAGATTGTGCCTTTGCACTCAAGCCTGGGCAACAGAGGGAGACTCCAACTCAAAATATATATATATATATATTGAAAATTGTTTTAAAAGAATGATATCTATCCAGCTTTTTAAACAATGTCGATATTCAAATTATCAGACACCACTACTGTCTGTAATATATTAAAATAGGTTTTTTCAGCTAGGCACGGTGGCTCCCACATGTAATCTTAGTGTTCCAGGAGGCCAATGCAGGAGGATCACCTGAGCCCCGGTGTTCAAGACCAGCCTGTGCAACAAAGCAAGACCCTGTCTCTACAAAAACTTTAAAAATTAGCCAAGCATAGTGGTGTTTGTCTGTGTTCCAACTACCTAGGAGGCTGAGGCAGGAGGATCCCTTAAGCCCAATAGTTCCAGGCAGCAGTGAGCTACGGTTGCACCACTGCACTCCAGCCTGGGTAACAGAGTAAGACACTGTCTCCAAATTAATTAATTAATTTTTAAAATAGCTTTTGGCCAGGCATGGTGACTCATGCCTATAATCCCACACTTTGAGAGGCTGAGGCTAGCAGATCAGTTTAAGCCAGGAGTTCAAGACCAGCCAGGGCAATATAGTGAGACCCCATCTCTACCAAAAATACAAAAAGTAGTGGGGTGTGGTGGCACGTGCCTGTGGTTCCAGCTACCCAGAGAGGCTAAAACAGGAGGATCACTTGAGCCCAGGAGGCGGAGGGTGCAGTGAGCTGAGATCGTGCCACTGTACCCCAATCTGGGTGACAGAACGAGAACCTGTCTCAAAACTAAATAAATAAAATAACAATAAAAAATAGCTTTCTTTAATTAAGGGATAACATACATTTAACAAAATATCTTTGGTGTACTAATCTTGATGTACAGTTCAATCTTTTTACATATATACGTACATATGTGATACATATACACGTATTTCATCTATATGTAACTGCAACCCAGATAAAGACATAGAAGATTTCTTGCAACCCAAAAGGGCCGCTTGTTTTCACTTTCAGTCTAATACTACTCTGCAGCTTAAAAGTAGCTGATTTTTACAGATAAAATACTTTGAAGATTACTCACACTAATTTTACTAGAAAGTGCATTTAGTTGTGAATAGGCCCCATAAAACAGAGATTTACATGGAATACTATGCAGCCATAAAAAAACAAAATCATGTCCTCCTTTGCAGCAACATCCATGGAGCTGGAGGCCTTATCCTAAGTGAACAAACTCAGAAAATCATATATCGCATATTCTTACTTACAAGTGGAGCTAAACAATGGATATGCATGGACATAAAGACGGCATAATAGACACTGGGAACTCCAAAAAGACAGGAGGCTGGGATGTGGTGAGGTTGAAAATTTACCTACTGGTACAATGTTCACTGTTTGGGTGATGGGTACACTAGAAGCCCAATCTCCATTATTATGCAACATGCCCATGTAACAAACATGAACATATACCCCCTAAATCTAAAATAAATAGGCTGGGTGCGGTGACTCACACCTGTAATCCAGCAGTTTGGGAGGCCAAGGAAGGCAGATCACTTGAGGCCAGGAGTTTAAGACCAGCCAGGCCAACATGGTGAAACCCTGTCTCTACTAAAAATACAAAAATTATAGCTGGGCTTGGTGGCACGCGCCTGTAATCTCAGTTACTCAGGAAGCTGAAGCACAAGAATCGCTTAAATCTAGAAGGTGGAGGTTACAGGGAGCCGATATCGTGCACCACTGCACTCCAGCCTGGGCAACAGAACGCGACCCTGTCTCAAAAATAAAGTAGGATAAAATAAAAATAACAAAGGTTTAAACAAAATCGCTGATTTCTTTCTCTCTCATGTAAAAAGCAGGTGTAGAGGCAGGCCCTCAGTCGCTGCTGTGAAGGCGCCACAGAACCCAGCTTGCTTCTTTCTGTTCAGCTACCCTTAGCACTAAAGAGCTCCCTTTGGCTAACACAGTAGAGCACTGGACTCCACCCAGGCGTGGTGACGATCTTCCATGCCTGAAGAGGGGCAAAGGTAAGCAGCACAAGGTGGCAGCCACTGAGTCAACACCCTATAAATGCTTTATTGGAAGCCCAACCAGTGGTTTCTGCTTACATCTCACTGGTTAAAACAGTGTCATGCAAAACAGTTTTGGGTGCCAAACCCAAAATAAAATAGGATTTTATGAATAAGAAACGCAGGAGGGATGTTGGCTAGTTAATGAACAGCCTCTGCCTCACAAGTGGCCACAAACTACTCATGTGAATGACCCTTCCTGAAAATGTCATGTGGCATGATTTCAGATTGCAATGGATCAAAGCAGTCTAAAATCATGCTACAACAGGTAGTGAGTTCTGAAATAAACACTCTTAACATCTTGGCTAAAGACATTCAAACATTTGGAAATTAAAAGTCTGGTGAAGTACTGCTTTAAAATATGATGGCAAAAATTTTTTTTTTAACTTTTCACTATTCTTAAGGGGAAAAATACAGGGAAAATCATAAAAAGTCAACTTAATAGCAGGCTGGGCACGGTGGTTCACACCTTAATCCCAGCACTTTGGGAGGCCAAGGTGGGTAGATCACGAGGTCAGGAGTGTGAGACCAGCCTGGCCAACATGGTGAAACCCTGTCTCTACTAAAAACACAAAAATTAGCCAGGCATGGTGGTGCACACCTGCAATCCCAGCTACTCCAGAGGCTGTAGCAGGAGGGAGGCGAAGTTTGCAGTGAGCCAAGATCACACCATTGCATTCCAGCCTGGGCAATAGAGTGAGACTCCATCTCAAAAAAAAAAAACAAAAAAAAATTAATAGCATTTGCACAAGACTGCACAAAAGTTAATAATATTGTATGCATTCATTTATTAGGGCCCACAAATGGAAATCTAACTATTTCCAAATTGTAACTGTTTCTAATCATTAGGATTATGAGTTTTGATTTAAACTAAGAATAATATTTTAACTATCTGAATGCAACAAAAATCTACAGCTCCACAATTTTATATCCACAGTTATGAATTCCCAAAACTTTTGAAAACTGAAAACTTTTTTGCAAATTGCAGCATCCTCTCTGGTGGCAAAAGCTGACCTGATGCCAGGCATGGTGGCTCACGCCTGTAATCCCAGCACTTTCTGAGGCAGAGGTGGGCGAATCACTTGAGCCCAAGAGTTCAAAACCTGCCTGGGCAACATGTGGAAACCTCATCTCTATAAAAAATAATAAAATTAGCCAGGCATGGTGGCATGCCTGTAGTCCGAGCTATTTGGGAGGCTGAGTTGAGAGGATCACCTGAGACAGGAGGTCGAGGCTGCAGTGAGCAGTGATTGTGCACTCCAGCTTGGGTGACAGAGTAAGACTCTGCCTCAAAACAAAAAAAACAATCCAACTGATGTGGGGCTTCTTATACGCTTTACACCATTTAGTGTGATTGTAATATTTGGTGCAAAAATATTAGTGTCTTTTATTATAGCATGCTGCATGTTATTTTTTTAACTCAGAAAATTAATCTGAACTCCAAAACAGATCTGTTTATTATTTGTATAATCTTTACCTTACAGTTTTGCGAGGTAAAGATTTTACAAACTATGCTGCCTAATTGCTCACGATTTGATTTGTTTGGAGATTCCTGTTACTATCAAAGCTCATTCAAGGGATTACACATCATTGATTTGACCTAACTGCTTTTGTAATTTTTTAAGTCTTGGATTTAAGAAACCGAACATGTTATTTCTGCCCATGTGCCTGTAGGATTTTGGTTTGCTAACAACCAGTTAGTAAATTGAAAAATAATAACTTTTAAAATTCCAATTATATTACATTCTAACTTTAGTAATGTTTTGCCTCATTTTTTTTTTTTTTTTTTTTTTTTTTTTTTTAGACAGAATCTCATTCTGTTGCCCATGCGGGAGTGCAGTGGCATGATCTTGGCTCAGTGCAACCTCTGCCTCCTGGGTTCAAGCAGTTCTCCTACCTCAGCCTCCCAAGTAGCTGGGATTACAGGTGCCCACCACCACACCTGGCTAATTTTTGTATTTTTAGTAGATATAAAGTTTCACCATGTTGACCAAGCTGGTGTCGAAATCTTGACCTCAGATGATCGCCCACTTCAGCCTCCCAAAGTGCTGGGATTATAGGCAAAAGCCACTGCCCCCAGCAGCATTTGTTAGAAGAGAAAAAAAAAAAAAAAAAAAAAAAAAGGTGAGCTCTGTTCAACAGATATAAAATGTAGTATGTTTTGAATCAAAAATATCAAAATCACCACCATTAGAGAAAACTAAGGCAAACAGTTGCCTGAATTCCTCCTTTTCATTTTGTTTATATTTTGTATGATCTTAGATATTTGTATCTTATTCATATTTCTTTATGAACCGAGTCATAATCAATGGCTGTAACTATGTGGATGAAATAGAGATTTTTAAAAATATAATACCAAAACCCTGTGATGTAGGTATATAAAATCAAGATTAGCAACGGAGGTTTTTCCCCTCAACCTTCTCTGGACCTTATCATTATCAAAACCTCTAAAATCTCGAAGTCCAACGTTCTCTATCTTAAATATGGAATTCCTTTCTGTGTCCTACAAACCTCTGCAGGGTCTCTCTGCAGTCTCCATTTCTGACTTTATCTGATGCCATTTGCTCTTTCTTTTGATGTGCTGCCACCACCCTGGCCTCATTTTCCTTCCTAGAATGTGCCAAGTTCCATTCTGCCTCAGGGCCTTAGCACATGCTGTAGCCTCTTTCTAGACTGCTACTTCTCTGATATTTTTCAAATGTGTCTCCTTGTCATCCTTCAAGCCTATCTTAAATGCCACTCCTTTAGAGACAACTTTCTTACCATCTCGTTTATTTGTTTCCTTCCCTGTTATTCTCTAACACTGTACTGTTTGGTTGTTTGTTTGTTGAGATGAAGTCTCCCTCTGTCACACAGGCTGGAGTGCAGTGGCATGATCTTGGCTCACTGTAACCTCCACTTTCCAGATTCAAGTTATTCTCCTGCCTCAGCCTCCCAAGTAGCTGGGATTATAGGCACCCACGACCACAGCCAGTTTTTTGTTTGTTTGTTTGTTGGTTGGTTTTTTGTTTTTTTTTTTTTGTATTTTTAGTAGAGACGGAGTTTCACCATGTTGGCCAGGCTGGTCTCGGACTCCTGACCTCAAGTGATCCACCTGCCTTGGCCTCCCAAAGTGCTGGAATTACAGGTGTGAACTACCATGACCAGCCCTGTTTGGTTTTTTAATAGCACTTAAATAATGTGCAATAATATACACTTGACCCTTGAACAACACAGGTTTGAGCTGTACAGGTTCACTTATACACAGATTTTGTTTCAATGAAAGTTACACAGAGTGTTCCTGCCTCTTCTGCTTCCCCTTCCACCTCTGCCCCTGCCACTCCTGAGAAGGAAGAGCAAACCCTCCTGTTTCTCCTCCTCGGACGCTCAGTGTGAGGGCAATGAGGAATAAAGACCTTTAAGATGATCCACTTCCGCTCAATGAATAGTAAATATATTTTCTCTTCCTTATACTTTGTAAATTTTCTTTTCTCTAGTATACTTTATTGTACAAATAAATATAGAGTACGTACAACACACAAAATGTGTGTTAATTGATTGTGTTATTGGTAAGGTCAATAGTAGGTTATTAGTAGTTCAGTTTTGGGGAAGTTAAAAGATACACAGAATTTTTGACAGCGTGCAGGATTAGAACCCCTAACCCCCATGTACTTCAAGGATCAACTGTATTTGTTCACCTGCTATTTATCTGTCTCTCCACTAGATTATGAACTCCATGAAGGAGGAAATAAACTATCTACTTGTTCACTAATACACATGTAGCATCAAGCATCATGCCTGGCACATTCATGCCTCACACTTGAGAACTAAGTTCTCAAGAACTGTTTGAATAAACACCACAAGAATTATTTATCTTATGTATTTCTGTGATAATCTCTCCCAAAAAATTTCATTCTATGTATTATCTTTACCAAAACAAAAACCAAAAATCCCTCAAATTGTGTATGTCATGAATATGGTCTCAAAAACTCCAAAGAAAATTATCCCATAGAAAAGTATGTAATCAGAATTATGTGTATCTTACAAAGGGCACAGAACATTCTAATCTATAGATTAAAAAGTATATGAAGGTGTATATACACATATGGATGTGCATATCTAGATATTTTCTTTACCACGGCTGTTCATTAAATGTACCTGATCCCAAGTTTACTCAGATTGTCTACTTCACTTGACAGTAGAAAGGCAGGAGATGCAGCCAGAGAGGGACCTAGCTCAAATGCTATCTAAATTGGCCCAGGCCCACGGCGGTAGGTGATCTATGTAGTGAAAGTTCAAGGAGGTCTCACGAAAAGCATAGTGAGTTCTACCTCCTGGCTTATCATGGACAGGCTCTGTTTATGCCAGCTGTCCTATAATTAGCCCTTTTTACTCTCAAAGTATCCTGTGTTAGATGATAAATTAATAGTCACCCTAGCTACATTTCTATATAAATATCTATATTTCTAAGAATGTTACCTATTAAATGCCAGGCAAGGATACCAGACCAACGTGTGTGTGTCTGTGTGTGGGGGGGGGAGGTGTCTGTAGAAGGTGAAGAATGTGTATAATTCCCCACCCCTTTATCATCCAATTCCTTTAAACCCTGTTCTCTCCTTGCTTCGTTAGAAAATTTAGTGGGCAAAGAATTTTTACTGAATTTAACATATGGATGCAGTACTTGACACACTAGAATCTTTGTCGACTTTTCTGACTTTACATTTGCAAGCGTAGTGTTGCATTCATTTAACGTTCATTTTTTTTAAGTCTTAGACTTTATTTAAAAGCCCAGTTGCAACCACCAAATATCTGACTCAGCTCACAACTAGAGACCGAGCATCAAATTTCCCAGCCCACTTAATTTGAAAGCCTGCCAAGATAGGTGAAAGACCTTATAAATATGTAAAGCAGGAAGTTCAAATTACAGTCAAGTAAATTTCTAGTGATTGATGTTCTTTTCAAAACAGTTTTTAAAAAACTAATAATAAGCAGCATATTTCCAAGACCTTCTTACCAAAGGTTTCCCCCGAATTTAGACTCAATGGTGTACTTTCAGTACTGTATTTATTTTGGATTTTTACCACTTCCTGGAGGCCAGGAGGAGGCACAGTGGGAGGATCCTAAAAAACTCAGTACCACAGCCATTTTGTTTGTAAGGCAGAGTGGTAGAATTCTGTCAGCCAGTAAAGGTTTTTGAAACACAGCTTTTAAGGGGGGTGGGGAGGGGGGCGGGAATATGCCTATTGTTTTCATTTAACCGTTAAATTCATTATTTTGTTTTACTTTTTGCACACTTGGTAGTTATTGTGAATAAGAAATTATAATTTTTTCCCAGGGAATTAAAGATCTCGGAGCTAGAGGAGTCATGAATTTTGTTCCAGGATGACTGGCTTCTCTGGGTACCTTCATGAGACCAAATCGAAAAAATATTTTAACGGACATCGTTTTTACACGGCCCGGTTTGCAGGCAGAGGATCTATCGACGTTTTTGGAAACGATCAACAATTTGCTCAAGAAAAACATGAAAATGCCGCTTAAAAAATACAATAACGAAAAACAAACAACAAAAAACCCCACATCCAAGAAGCCAGAGTGTTCCTTCCGATGTGAAAAGGCGCCTTCTCCCGAGCTCACAGGCAGCCGTGGGTGCTATTGTCTTGCAGTGTCACTTAATAGCGAGCTCAGACTTTTGTCATTTGGGTGGCTGTGCTTTTAAAAGCCCAGTGTAAAATGGCACACACACTGCATTTTTTTCCGAGCTGCAGGAGGCGGGGCAGCGGGGGATAGTGCAGACTGTAGGGACACTGCCCTCCCAGCCAATCAGCGCCCGCCTGCCTGCCATCGCAAAGTTGTTAACCCCAGAGTCTTCTGGCTGTGCTGCCTCCTCTGCTTTTAATCTTCTGTGGATATTTCTCCGATTTCCCCCAAAGGCCCACAGATCCTGGGGGAAGCCACCCCATTCGGCCACCGATCATGGAAGAAAGTGTTACTTCTTATTTACCAAACATTTTAAAGATGTTGGAAGATCCATATGCTGCCTGGAGGCTGTTGTTTCTAGGGACACAAGTATCCAGCCTATATTGTTACAATTTTTTTTCAAGAACTGCCGTCTTCTTTGCCTGCACTAATGGTAAGTTTGTCATTTTCACCATTTATGTCATTAAGTCTTTGAAGGAGCCACCAGCTAAAAAGGATTTTCATTGTGTTTCTTCTAACAAAACCAATCTTTGTATTTTTCTTTAGCTTTGATCTCTGCACGTTCTACCTAATCTTGCCTGGTTAATTTTTACCAAAAGAAAAAAAATAGTTTTTTTTTTTCATTGTTAAAGCTAAATGTTTATAATATAAATTATACTTTAATTACTGTGAACTACAGAGGAACTCAGATATTTCAAGATGGACTTGTTTTGTGCCAGTAATGTTGGCAATGCCAAATATGTGCATATCCTCTTTATAAAAATTATGTCTTACCTAATTTGTCCAGGACTCAATTATCAGCAGGCAAACTATGGATATAGTTTTTAAAAAATGGACCCATTGTGGTTTTCTTGATAGATTACTTGGTTACAAACTACAGAAAAGCTGCCCTTGGTATAATGAAGGTGGAGGTTGACATAACCGGGTTTATATTAAGTTATGGCTGTTACTAAATAGTGGATCTTTTATTTGCTGATCAAATCTCAACTTGTAGTCTATGATATTATTTCTCTGAAGCTCTTCCTTACATAATCTTTGCAGATCTATCTTGTTTTTTTCCAATAAGGTACATTTGGGAGACATTTTGTAATTTTTGGCATTTTTCTAATTTTTTTTCTTTTTGCACACGGTGGGAGATCTTTTTTGTTTTGCATTGATCTGTGTTGGTGGCGCTGTAGTGCTCCTCAACAATTTATGTCAGTTTCACTAAAAGAAAAAAGGAAGAAAAAAAAAGAGGTGGGGCAAGATTTGATCTATTCTCTTCTCCCTTTATTTTCTTAAAGAAAGTTCAATCTAGTCAGTGGAAATATTCAGTTGTGTTGTTTAAATGTTTTCCGTGAACTGTGAACTATGGGGAGAGCAGACATGTCGTCACAACCAGTCCAGGGAACATCAGGGACAGGCATGCAGTTTGCAGTTGTTTTATCTGCTCTGATTTATTATCTCTATATCAGAGTTATTCAATAATAAGCTGTCAATTTATCCTGTTAGTAACACTTTGTGTTTTCCTTATATTATAAAATTATATGTGTT
Organism: Sapajus apella; assembly: GCF_009761245.1. Lineage (NCBI taxonomy): Eukaryota > Metazoa > Chordata > Mammalia > Primates > Cebidae > Sapajus > Sapajus apella. The sequence goes on from NW_022437051.1 coordinate 4,512,539, forward strand.
CGTGTATTTTCAATTTAACCAAACATTTGAGTTTTAGTTCCTTCAACATTGTAAAAGTTGAATTTCATTTTGAACCAAGGGATTTCTTAAATAACTATTTTAAGTTTCTCCTGAGGTTTTTCTAGTAGTCATATAATCATTCCTACATTATTGTTTGTTTCATTTTGAAATGATACTTCAACTGAATTTACAGATAGCCTTGTTTAAAAAAGAGCAAATATTTTGGAATAAAATAATTTTTTAAGAATATGTGCACAATTGCTTTTAGCTTTAAAAATTTTGATGTTCACATATCTAAATGCAGCATTATATCTTTTCCATCTTTGTTCTTACTGAGAGTTATCTGATTAGAGAATATGGGATTTAGGCCTAAACCCTCCCAAGAACAAAAATGTGTTACGATCTGACATAGGTTTTACTGGTCTCTATAAACATTTTAGTTGTTTATGAAGATAGTTAAGTGTGCCCTTAGTTCAAAAGGAAGTGGGATGAATCAGTAATTGTACCCTAAAACATATTAATTTTTTGCCATATAAAACAAAACAACTGAAATAGTATGCTAGATCACTTTTCCGTAAGACTGAAGAGATTATTTCTTGAAAGAGTGAACATTTCAAAATTATTATTTAGTGGGTTTATCCACTTTGAAATACATAAATGCTCATTTCACTTTTTAATCATTTAACAGGTTGAAGTAAGAGGATGTGTGAAAATGGCTAAAAGTAGTATTTCTGATTTTTGTGTCTCTATACTCTATTATCCCTTTCCTTGAACTTCAAACATAATTATGTATTATGCCTACATTTTGTTTATACTATGCTATAAAAATGTGAAAATGTTCTCTGCAACATTTTAGCTCCTGGTAAAATGTAAATGCCCCATCAAGATTGGTTTTTGGCATTATAGATTATTTATAGAATGAAATTCTGCAGGTGTAAATATATTATCTAACCCTCTGGTTATGCTGGAGAGTTTAGTTCTCTGAAGTTGATCTACCAAATAAAATATACTTTCCAACACATGTATTGCTAAAATAGTCTGCTATTCAGAATGACAATAATTTTTATTTTATTTAATCTCTAAAAACTAAACATGTATATATAATGCAGCCCCCTTTTAAAAACAAACTGATGCTATGAAGTCCATATGTAGCTATGCAATGCTCTTTGTTCTCCTACATCATCGACTATTACATCATTGATTATGAAGTAACTACTACAGTTAAATCTTCACTTTTAAAAATCCTTCACATATATTTATATGACAGATATTATTTTATATGTGACTCTTACATCACTATGTATTTAAAGAGGTTGAAATCTATGAGGCAAAAACAATTCACTATTTTATATTATTTTCCATTTCAAAATCCACCTTGAGCTTCATTTTAGCTCTTGATTCCTTGGACATTAATTTTTTTAATTGATAACATTTTTATAGAAATTTAGTTTATGAGCTTGGTGTGATTGTGATTAGAATTATACAATTTTTTATTAAAAATCTTTATTAATTTAGTAGATAGAGAACTAACTCAGTCTTTCATGGTAACAGTTGCTAGACCATGGACAATAAAAAATTATTTTTTAAAAATCCCAAAATGTCATTTGAGTCAACAATTGCACACTTATTTCTTTCTTGCACACCATTTTATCAGATAATAGCAAGTAGCAAAATTGACTATATTGTCATATCATTTTTCTCATCCTGCCCATCCTTCTGATAGAGGGAGGGGCTAATGAGTAGTGAAATAACCAAAAAAACAGGTTGCAGAAAGCAGAAAGAAATGATGCCAAAGACATGGAGGATCTGTAAATCAACTAAACAATAAACCTCAGAAAAATGAACTTGAAATTATGGAGCTCAATCAATAACAAATAAAATTATATTAAGACAATGTAATGAACCAATACAATTTCCTGATGTATTAACTTGTATTCATTAATATTGCTAAAGACTGAGGAAGTTTCAGGTTAGCCAAACTCATTAAGTAATAGGTAACGGTAGGGTAAGGTAACAAAGGGAAGAAAGATTTAGAGATGTTAAGGTGACCAAACATAAAATGCTAAAAATATTAGCCAGGACTAATCTAATCTACCTTGGAATAAACTTTTTTAAAAGAAGGAAATATAAATTAAAATTCTATCCTGTGAAACCAAGTACAATATAGACCTGAAATTGTCTGTTTCCAATTCTACTCACTTCTCGTGCCTATTTACCTCTGTTATTTCCTAGATGTGTTATTACTTTCCATAAGACTATACGGATACACTGCCATCCTCAGCATCGTTTTGCAAAGGAAAGCAAGAGGAAAATGATTCACAAAATGTGTGTTTGTGTTATGACATTGTTTTTGATCTTTCCAAAATGGTTCTCAAATAGGGAATCTAAAAAGAAAGTAAAGCAGATGTCTAATTTTATAAATATCTTTATGGAAGAGATAAAAGCAGATTTTATACTTGATTTGTTCAACATTTCTTCTCATTTTTATTCAAGGGTTTGTTTATTCTAGATCCTCCCCCACTGATTATGTGTCATTCTGATAAGATGCTAGGATGTAATCTTGAGAAAAAGAAGCAAGGATTACTACTCTGATGGAGTCTATACTTCAGTGCGGTTCAGAGTTCTAAAGATACTTTAAATCTAAGATCTTAGATATGTGAGGTTCCCAAATGAATGCCAAATAATATTTTTGGAAAAAATATTTTTTAAATTTAGATCTGCTTAAATAGGATATGACAAGTATTATTCCATTTAAAGACCATTATTCGAGCATCAAATACTCACATATTGGGGTTAGGAGAGGATGTAGCCCTGAAGCTTTAGATATAACCCAAATAGATGCTACAGATGGTTGCCCAATACAGATTTCTGTTGCAAAATGAGAAATAAAACTTTGACTTATTTGCTAGAGAAAAGAGATGAAGAGAGGATCACTTTGGTAGTAAGAGTTTTGGGCATGTCCCTATGAGATACATTTAATGAAAACATTTTTTAAAACATGGTGGAGCCTCATTTTGCACATTTTGCTCACAATGTCATAAAATAAACATCAAGGTAAATATAAACTGAAGATGAAGCAAAGAAATACAATTAATATTGAAAAATTATATTAGAACTAAAATTTTTATTTTAAAACCTGTAATAATTTCTAATGATATATATTACAGAAATTTTAAAAATAAAAACAGATATTTTAATTTATTAAGGTAATATAATTAGACATTTAGCTAATGGTTAATTAGTTAACCATATCAGGTATGGAGCAGGAAAGTAAAACTGATGTTATTTCTATGCAGATAAATTGGAGGAGAAGGAACTATTTAAGAATTCTCTATACATGGTTTAAGATGATCTCAGGAATAAAGTTACCAGATAATTTTGTCATAGAGCCAATTAATCTGTAGTAGCTAGATGTGTTATATTATTTAGTTTGCTTTTATACTAACACAGAACCCTACTGATAGTGGCATAAAAAAATAAGGATATTTATTTTTTCAACTAAATGAGTACTCCAGTGACAGGTGAGTGCTAGGTTTAGTTCAATAGCTCAACAATGTGATTAAGTCATTTGGTAGGTTCTAACCTTTTATGTTGCCATAACATCAGCAATATCTTTCCTCATAGTCATAAAGTAGCTGCTGCAGACCCAGGCATCATATCCTAATATTAAAATATCCAATGTCAGGAGAGTTACTCTTACCCATCTTGTTGTAGGGGAAGAAATCCTTTCTCAGAAGCCTTGTAGCACAGTGTTTCTTAGAGCTCATTGGCCAGGTTTGTAGGACGTGCTCCTACCTAAACCAGTCACTGACAAGGGAATTGAAATCACCAGGATTGATTTAACTAGGGAATGCTGAGAAGGGTGAACACCTGCTGGATAGTTAGACCTCAATAAGCTTAGCTCTTGCTTTCGGTAAACTTTAACTGCTTTGTATAAGCCTTCTTGAGTGAATAAAACATTAATATTTGTTTTCTCAGTGGCCAGATATGTCACTAGTGAGCTAATTTTAAAAGTAACAAAAACAACATTTGATTAGAGCTTACTATGTTCCAGCCTCGAGCCTAAATGCTACCTCTATTTGCTTAAATCCTCACACAAAATTAGTAGATAGGGCAATTATTATACCCATTTTGCAGCCAAGAAAACTGAGGCAAGGAGAGGTTTTATGCCCCTGAGGCTTGGCCCACATTACACAGCAAATGAAAAAGCTAGAGTTTGAACTTGGGAAGTCTGAAATCAGAGCCTGTGTACTTACCTCCTCTTCTTTACTATTACATCAGATATTTGTAAAATTGGTGTTCTATAAATTGACTTATATTTTATTTTTATTTATTTATTTTGGAGAATGAGTTTCACTCTTGTTGCCCAGGCTGAAGCGCAGTGGCACAATCTCAGCTCACTGCAACCTCCGCCTCCCAGGTTCAAGAGAGTCTCCTGCCTCAGCCTCCTGAGTAGCTGGGATTACAGGCACCTGCCATCACGCCCAGCTAACTTTTTTTTTTTTTTTTTTTAGGGATGAAGTTTTACCATGTTAGCCAGGCTGGTCTCAAACTTCTGACCTCAGGTGATCCACCTGTCTCAGCCTCCCAAAGTGCTGGGATTACAGGCATGAGCCACCACGCCCGGCCTGCCTTATTTTGTAAATGTGCTGTATGATATTGCTGTTGAATCTTCTGCTTAATTTATTACTTCATAAATCTAACGATGTTTTCCTAGAATGAGTAATCAGCCTTCCGATTTATCAGTCATATACAGGTGAAATTTTGTGTGTTGAATTTGCTCCGGGTACATTTGTACTTATACTTTACCTCCTCTCTTCAGGAACATTTCATAAAATTCTTTCAGACGAATTTTTACAGGGAAAAGATCAAAGCCTAGAGATTCAGTGAGACCTCATTGAAGCAGGTAAATTCACGATTCATTACATTAGGTCCAAATGGAATATTGGCATCTATTTAACAACACATAAGGCCAATTCTACGTACCGAAATGTTTGTCTTTATAAATTTGGCATGTATGGAAGCTTCCACCCCTGGGACATTTTGGGGGAATTTGCTGTACTCTAGATCAGTGGCTCTCAAACTTTGCTCTGCCTTAGAATCACCTGGAGGGCTTATTGAAACACAGATTTCCAGGCCCCACCATAAGAGTTCCAGGTTCAGTGGTCTGTGGTGCGGCATGAGAATTTTCATTTCTAAGTTCCCAGATGATGAGACGCTGTTGGTCCAGGCCACATTTGAGAACACTGCTCTGAAGTATCGAATTCTGTCTGCCATGATACATATTTTGGCTTTGAAATATGGATTGCAAACTTTGAAAAGTTGTCATTTAATATTTGTCAAAAGGAGTTAATATATATGTATTTCAATATTAAATAGGGTGGTTTCAATATTAAATAGGCTGATTGGTAAGAGTTGAGCAAAGACTTGAAGGAGGATTCTTCCTTTTTTTTTTTTTTTTTTTTTTGAGATGGAGTCTTCCTCTGTCACCCAGGCCGGAATGCAGTGGCATGATCTTGGCTCACTGCAACCTCTGCCTCCTGGGTTCAAGCAATTCTCCTGCCTCAGTCTCCCTGAGTAGCTGGGACTACAGGCACGTACCACCACGCTCAGATAATTTTTTTTTTTTTTTAGTAGAGACCAGGCTCCACCATGTTAGCCAGCTGGTCTCAAACTCTTGACCTCAGGTAATCCGCTCACCTCGGCCTCCCAAAGTGTGGGATTACAGGCATGAGCCACCACACCCAGCCATGGAGGATTTTTCTTATGCTTTAGCATTAATATCATGTTTAAAGTTTATTTGCCAATAATTCGTAAATATGTGTATTTTTAACTTTTTAAAGCAGCACTCATATTTTACAAGTGATTTTTTTAAAGTAGGTAAATTTGAGTCTAGTTTTGCTCAATGCCAAGGTCCATCTATGAAAGACCTGAATCTGTGTCATTTCGCTGTTTTTCTCAAGATTTTACTCCTCCACCAACCAATGCCCCATATTCACTAACAGGACATAGTTTCCACGAGACTGAGAAAGGGAGGCTGCCATGCCAATTACCTATATTTAGATCTGAAACTCAGGCCACCGCTCTAATCCACTGGAAACTCTCCATCCTCCAAGATAGAGGTCACAAACCCCAGTTGAAAAACACTGCAACATGCCAAAGAATGACGAGGACCATTTCCAAGAGTTTAATTGCTTTGCAGCTCCATTATTCAGCTATGAGATTTCAGAAATTTTTAGTTCTGAAGATGTACACTCATTTTTCCAGAAACAAATTGCCAACATAAATGGTGGTGGGGGGAATCAGCAAATTCCATGTCCTTTCTATCCTCAGAAGCCATTATAAGCTTCAAGCCATCCTTCCATACCACTGGAGGTCTCGTCAAAAAGCTGGTATGAAGTATCTTGAAGAGGCATAAGTAGTAAGTTTAGGCTGGTATGGTCTGGTATTAAAAAGAGTCATTCAGCACTATTTAATAATAGACTCAGAACATTTAAAATTGCCTAAAACTCCAGGACTGTCCAATACAGTAGTCACTAATAACATGTGGCTGTTTCATAACTGATTCATAAATTTGAATCAATTTAAATTTTAAAATTCATTTTTCCAGTCACACTATCCACATTTCAAGTGGTCCATAGTTTCACCCAGCTAGTGGCTACCATATTGGACAACACAGATGTATGACACATTTCCATGACTGCTCAAAGCTCTGTTGAACAGCCCTAGTCTAGAGTGATCCTGGGTCCTTCAGCTCATGTGAGGCTCACACTCTTGCACCAGTGGCTCTCAACTCTGCCTGTATGTAGAATCACCCAGAAACTTAAAAACAAAATGTCTGTGTTCTACCCTAAAAAGTTCTTGTTTAGTTGGACTGCACAGGATCTGTAAATAAGTATTTCCCAAAAGTTGTCCATGGCATCCCAGCAGTCAGGGTTGAGAATTGCTAAGTTATACAGACAGGCTAATGGCTATTGAAGCAAGCCACTAAACTAAAAACTTGGGGGAGGTTAGTAGGCTAGCCAGGCTACTTCTCATCTTCATCTTTCAAAACCTACAATCCATCTCCTAGGAGGCAAGGGAGGCCCAAGCCGAAATAAATATTAGCAACAGTGAAGCCAGTTCTGTGGAGTGAAGCAATAAATTGACTGCCTAATGAACACAAACTTTTGCTGGGAAAAAAAAAAAGCCCTGTAATTCTTCTTCAGTTATGAGTTATGTGATGCCCTTGATAGTGGGTCTTATATATTGAAAGGCTATTCAAAAGTTAATTTCAGGCCTGGCGCAGTGGCTCACGCCTGTAATCCCAGCACTTTGGGAGGCCGAGGCGGGTGGATCACAAGGTCAAGAGATCGAGACCATCCTGGTCAACATGGTGAAACCCCGTCTCTACTAAAAATATAAAAATTTGCTGGGTATGGTGGTGCGTGCCTGTAGTCCCAGCTACTCGGGAGGCTGAGGCAGGAGAATTGCCTGAACCCGGGAGACGGAGGTTGCGGTGAGCCGAGATCGTGCCATTGCACTCCAGCGTGGGTAACAAGAGCGAAACTCCGTCTCAAAAAAAAAAAAAGTTAATTTCAGTTTTTAAAATATACATAAAAAGTTTTTAACTTACATATTCAAAGTAGTAGCTCTCCATTATGTTTTAAAATTTAGTTTACAAATCTTATTATATTTATAAATCTTGCAAATGTTAGAAATCATGGTCCTCAAATAATATCTGGTCTTACCTGTAGCATTATTTAATTAAGCACCTCCCAACTTTTTACACTGAATTTATAAACTTAGTACATATACTAACCTTCTTTAGTACTCTGCAACATTTTCAAGAAGTTAAAATCTTACAGATCTAATAATTTAACTTCTAAACATGGTGACTCTTAAATTCACTCTAATGTTTTAATAATACACATAAACTTAGTAAATGTTCTGCTTAAAACTCTAATAGGCTGACCTCTTACTCCATTGGCTCAAGTGTTCTTAAATAGCACATTTACTTACACTAAAAAAAAAAAAAAATTACAGTACTTTCAACAGTACATTCTAAATCTTTCTGGAGTTAAAATATGCTTACCCGTTAAAAGAAGCTTTATGACCTACCCAAACAATCGGGTGTGGCCTTCCCAAGTGAATTTTTTGGTCTACCTTCTTAGATTGTTGAAATTTTTTGAAGAGCAGTGGTTTTGGTTGGAACACAACTAGATCCTGTCTGAGTCATTGATGGGGTGTGCTTATTTATATTTATGTATTTTTTTTAAAAAGGCGGGGGGTATTCTGGTCCAGGCACTGTGGCTCACGCCTGCAATCCCAGCACTTTGGGCGGCTGAGGTGGGTGGATCACGAGGTCGAGAGATCGAGACCATTCTGGCCAACATGGTGAAACTCCATCTCTACTAAAAATACAATTAGCCAGGTGTGGTGGCACACACCTGTAGTCCCAGCTACTCAGGAGGCTGAGGCAGGAAAATCTCCTGAACCTGGAAGTCGGAAGCTGCAGTGAGCCGAGATTGTGCCACTGCACTCCAGCCTGACAACAGAGTGAGGCTCCATCTCAAAAAAAAGTATTCTGAAGCCCTGCTTGTCTTAGATATTGAGTCCTATCATTGCCTATTTTCAAGTCAGGTTAGAATCTATGGCTACATTAATTGAAAAATATTTGGGTTTTGCACTTCTAACTATTTAGAATATGTAGCTTTCTTTTATATCTAAATCTAAATACCTTTGAACTTGGCAACATGTCAAATTCCTTCACATTGTCTCATAGGACAATCAACTCTTCCAGGTATTTCTGATCCTTGACTGACTGAATTTCTCTCATGGCTTTTCTTGGCTATATGGTGACAATTTTCAATGTTATTCTATTGACAAGGTTTGATTTTGTTTTTGTTTTTGTTTTTTTGTGTTTTGTTTTGTTTTTGAGACAGAGTCTTGATCTGTTGCCCAGGCTGGAGTGCAGTGGTGTGATCTCAGCTCACCACAACCTCCACCTCCCCACAACCTCCGCCTCCCCACAACCTCCACCTCCCGGGTTCAAGGGACTGTCCTGCCTCAGGCTCCTGAGTAGCTAGGATTATAGGTGCATGCCACCATGCCCAGCTAATTTTTGTATTTTTAGTAGAGACGGGGTTTCACCATGTTGGTCAGGCTGGTCTCGAACTCCTGACCTGGTGATCCACCAGCTTCAGCCTCCTAAGGTACTGGGATTACAGGCGTGAGCCACCACACCCGGCTGACAAGGTTTTTTTAGCTTCCAGAATAGCTGACCAGAAGCCTCTCCATCTACATTTCTGTTGCAGACATTAGGATAACACCTGAAGTACACATCTTTGTCTGATCTGTTTGGAGTTCCTAACTTTGCCCTTTACTACCAGTTGCCCAGGTCCTCAGTCTCTTCTTCTTTCAAACAAGGTAATATTTACTTAACCTCACATGGCTGTTGTGAGAATACAATGAGTTAGTGCATCTAAAGTGCCTGGAATAGTGCCAGACTTGCCATAAGTTATCAAGATGTGCTCTAAGTTCAGTATTTCACAGACAAACCTGATTTCGGAGATCAAAATAAGCCTTACACAGTGTGATGGGAATTTAAAAGATCACCCCATTCAGGTGTATGGATTTTGCAGTATTAAAGAGGCTCTCCGGAATAGATCATTATCTTCTTGAAGTACCCTATTAAGTCAATGAGTCAGAGTATAAGGTTTATTTTCTGCTTTTCTTTCATTAAATAAATTTTTATTGAATTTCTACTACCAAAAACAAACAACAAACAACAACATAACAACAACAAAAAAGAAAAAAAAAAAAAAAAAAAACACTGCCCTAAGCCATAAAGGATTCAAGAGAGAACAGGAAAAGAGAAGGATTTGGGGCCCAGTGCGATGGCTCACGCCTATAATCCCAGCACTTTGGGAGGCCAAGGAGGGAGGGTGATGAGGTCAGGAGATGGAGACCATCCTGGCCAACGTGGTGAAACCCTGTCTCTACTAAAAATACAAAAATTAGCTGGGTGTGGTGGCCTGCGCCTGTAGTCCCAGCTGCTCAGGAGGCTAAGGCAGGAGAATTGCTTGAACCCGGGAGGCAGAGGATGCAATGAACAGAGATCGCGACCTTGCAATCTAGCCTGGCGACAGAGCGAGACTCCGTCTGAAAAAAAAAAAAAAAAAGAGAGAGAGTGAGAGAGAAGCATTTGGGAACTTGGGAATTAGGGTAAATAAACTTCATGGAGAAGGTAGTTTTTGACTGGAACCTTAAAAGATGGGTAGACTTTCAGCATATAAAGATTGAGAGAAGACCTTCCAGGTAGAGAAAGCAGTGTGCGCACGGGCAAGGATGGAAGAACACACGTGGCTTTTGGAAACGCGGCTAGAAGTCAGTGCGGATCGCTATAGGCTATGATGCTCAGAGGTTAGACACTGTGAGAGACAGGTCCATGATCGTAGCTTGGACTAACACAGGGAGGATTTGGAATCCCAAGCTGGGGAACCTACAAATCAGGCATTTCCCACAGAAACCAGTTCAAATGCTTGCATCAGTTGCCAGAACACGATGAAGGGATAAATAAAGAGGGAACTACTACTTTCTTTTATTAGTCTGGCAAATCATTGGCATTGTGGGGGAAAACTCCAACAGCCTGGTTCTCTTGCCAGGTGAGTTTTGTTGGGAAGAGTAAAGTAGAAAAGGTTGGAAGTTTGGGACAATTTTCAGTAAGTGCGGACACTGGGCAGCAGGGGGCAGCATAAGGGCACCAAAAAGTTGAAAGATGCAGAAGACATTCGCTTATGTAACACTTCCTGACAATTGTGAGTTTACTTTATAAGGCTACTTATATTAGTAACTTAGCATTCTTCTCCCAAAAATGAACAGAAATTGACAGAGAAAAGAAGAAAAATGACAGTTGCACCATGTTAGGCTGCTAACAGCAGAATGGCACTCTGTTTGAGAGGATAAAACAAGCAGTTGTCTGCTTATTATTTCCTTTCAAATAAATACGGACTCAGAATTCAATGCAAATGTGTACATTTTAATTGGAAAACACACCTTTATATGACTTTAGGATTTTGCAATTTTTAAAATACATTTGTTCAGCTATCCTGTATTCACAAGTTCCCTACTGAAAAAGTGGGGAAACTTGGGAAAACAAAATCATTTCAAAATGAAATGAAAGTTTAATATACATATCATTTTATATGCCAAATATATGGAATTTTAAATTTTGAGTTTTTATGATTATGAAATTTTCTGGACTTTTAAATAAAAATGTTTTTCTGTCTACAATTCAAAACTATCTACATTTAATCAGATTTTTCTAGTGAAATTCATCTCTTACTAACCTTTTTAAAAGTTTATTCAGCTATTTTTTTCAAAAAGCTTGGGGCCAGGTGCAGTGGCTCACACCAGTAATCCCAGCAGTTTGCGAGGCCAAGGTGGGCAGATCACTTGAGGTGAGGAGTTTGAAACCAGCCTGGCCAACATGACGAAAACCGCTACTAAAAATACAAAAATTAGCTTGACATGGTGGCTAGCGTCTGTAATTCCAGGAATTCTGGAGGCTGAGGCAGGAGAATCGCTTGAACCCAGGAGACAGAGGTGGCAGTGAGCCAAGATCACACCACTGCACTCTAGCCTGGGCAACAGAGCAAGACTCTTTCAAAAAAATAAATAAATAAAAACTTTGGGTGGTTAATGATGTTAAGAGTGGAAAACTGGAAACTTCCATGCAGATTTTTTTTTTTATATATAGCTCTGGAATTTGCCATGGCAAAGGCTACATTATACTCACCTGAAATCTCTCTCTCCAATGTGTGAGGAAGAGAGTAGAACACTGCTTCATACCCTCACACTTAAGGAGAAATCGCTGTGTTCCTTCATGATTCTTTCAATGTCAGTCACACGTTTTGAAGGTTGTCAAGGTCACTGTGTGGGTTGCACTTTGTGTGCTGCTTTTGTTCTATTTCGCCTTTTTATATATACTTCTTTCCGTGTGTTAATATAATACCTCATATTTGCCACTTTAAATGGCCAAATAAATTGATGGCAGGCTATTCTCATGGTTATTGAATACTAATTTCCAATTTTAATAAGGAATATCTGAAACAATGAATTTGCGGCTTAAGCTGTTTAACATGAAACTTCTTTCTTCAATATCGTAATTGAAAATAAATTGTAAAGTAACTTTATGAAAAATTACTTATATTTTTTATTTTAATCATTTGTAAATATGGGCATATGAAGATATTAAATTATTTAAAATGTTACCTTTCAAACCAGAGTTTACAAGCAGGGTGTGCCTGTTTTTGTTTATAGGAAGTAAGTTCACTAAGGGCAAGAACAAAGAACAACATTTTCTTTTCTATCTCCCCCGGCTTATCGTACAATGCTTGCACAGATGTGGGGCCCAATAAACAAAACAAGGTTAGGAAAACTTATCAAAGCATATGAAACATAAGCTTTTTTTTTTTTGAGATAGTTAGATCTCTGTCACCCAGGCTGGAATGCAGTGGCATGATCTTGGCTCAGTGCAAGCTCTGCCTCCTGGGTTCAGGTGATTCTCCTGCTTCAGCCTCTCAAGTAGCTGGGACTACAGGTGTGCACCACCATGCCCAGCCAACTTTTTTTTTTTTTAGTAGAGATGGGGGTTTCACCATGTGGGCCATGCTGGTCTTGAGCTCCTGACCTCAAATGATCCACCCGCTTCAGCCTCCCAAAGTGCTAGGATTACATGCCTGAGCCACCGTGCCTGGCCTAAATATATTCTTTATACTTCCATCATGTTTCAAATTGTTAAACTGGTTCAGATGCGACTGTTATTGTTCTTGTTGTTTGGTGTTTTTCTCAGTGCCTAAGTAAGACTGTGTTAATTATATTCTTCATTTATTACATAGAAATTTTCCATACTTTCTAGTGAGACTATCAGACTAATTGAAGATCTTTTATTACTAGATGGTTATTTTGATCTGCCTTAGCCTTTATTCTAAAGTTTGCATCTTTTCCTATTAATTCTGAACCCTTGTTATCTAGTTTTAATGACATATTTATAAATGACACAGATTCCTCAAATCACATTTGACAACACTTAAGGCAGAGCTAACTACCCTATAAGAATCTTTTGTTTAAGCCTTAAAGTGTCACCAATTACTAACTAATAGGCCATAAGTTCTCTGACTCAGTCATTGAAATTATGTTTCCTAGGGCACATCTTCCAGAACTTTATTTTCTCTTCTACTTCTCATAAGTGCTTTCTCTACTACGTAAACCAGGAATAGCCAATCTTTTGGCTTCCCTGAGCCACCTTGGAAGAAACAGAATTGTCTTGGGCCATAAAATATACAAACAATAGCTGATAAGCAAAAAAAAAAAAAACCCGAAAAACATCTCATAATATTTTAGAAAAGTTGAGGAATTCGTGTTGGGCTGCATTCAAAGCTGTCCTGGGCTGCGCGTGTCCCACAGGCCACAGGTTGGAAGGCTGCAGGTTAGACAATCTTGATAAACATATTTACTAAAGGCATAATTTCTTTAGAAATCATGTCTCAAAGTAAATTATCTTTTATTAGCTTTTTACATTTAAAAAATTTCATGTATCCCTTTTCTCTATTTTCTACAAACTACAGAAAAATAACGATAATAAAATTTGAGAGTAAAAAGAGATGGGAAGGGTTGAGTCTTACTCCTTCTTTTCAAAGTTGCGGAAATGGAAGCCCAGGGAGGTTACATCAAGATCATACAAATAGGCGGTGGCAGAGCCAGTATTGGAACTTACATTCTTTAAAATAAAAGCTGACAAATAACTAAGTAATACAAGTAAGGTAACCTAGCATGGATTAATTTTTAATTCATCAATGACTCTAATTATAAAAGTGTCACATGGCTTAAACTTTTTTTTTTTTTTTTTGCTTTTTCTCTATACATAAAATTGTTCTGTTTTTTATTTCCACTGAGAATTAAGAAAAGAGAATATTTTTAAGAAAGGCCATTATACAGAGCATAGTTCAAAATTCATGCTGAAGGGCTATTGCTTTTCAAGTAGATCATGCAAGTTTAGCTATCTGAAAAAGTGCACTTATTGGAACAACTCAAGAAAACAAAGGGAAAAAGAGTTCTGTTAAGACCGAAGAAGGGAAACTGCATATTGGAAATACACACAATAGTGTCCCCCAAAGCCTGGTGTAAAGAAGTGTATATCTACATGTGTGTGGGAACTAGTATTTTTGAGAACGGAAAGAGAAAGGATAGTGTTTGAGAAGGAACACTTTTTTAAAAAATTCAGAATAGCATTTCTTTATTTTAAAGGTCTAGGTCTTTAGTTTTTTTGTTCAAGGGAAAGAATGATGGAGAGCTAGTATAAACCCAGCTTAGCATTTATGTTAAAATGAAGGTAATTAGAACCTGGCTCAGGCTACTCACGGGCAACCGACTTTCCACCCTACACCAAAAATTATTCCTTACTATTTCTTCAAGAAAAAATGGCTGGGCATGGTAGCTCAAGCCTGTGGTCCCAGCACTTTGGGATTCTGAGGCAGGCAGATCCCTTGAGCTCGGGAGTTCAAAACCAGCCTGGGTAACATGGCAAAAATATAAAATTTTCTCTGCAAAAAACAAAAATTACCCAGGTGTGATGGCACATGCCTGTAGTCCCAGGTACTTAGGAGGCTGAGGTGGAACAATTATCTGAGCCTGCGAGGTCAAGGTTGCAGTGAGCTGAGATTGTGCCACTGTACTCCAGCCCAGGTGACAGAGTAAGACCCTATCTCAGAAAAGAAGAGAGAGAGAGAAAGAGAAAGAAAGAGAGAGAGAGAAAAAAGTGCAAGGCTGGGCATGGTGGCTCACACCTGTAATCCCAGCACCTTGGGAGGCCGAGGCGGGTGGACTGCTTGAGTCCAAAGTTCAAGACCAGCCTGGGCAACATGGTGAAACCTCGTCTCTACTAAAAATACCAAAATCTAGCCAGGTGTGGTGGCATGCACCTGCAGTCCCAGCTATTTGGGAGGCCGAGGTGGGAGGTTGGCTTGAGGGGAGGTAGAGGTTGCAGTGAGCTGAGATTGTATCACTGTACTCCAGCCTGGACAACAGAGCCAGATCCTGTTGAAAGAAAAGAAAAGGAGGAAGGAAGGAAGGAAGGGAGGGAGGGAGGGAGGGAGGGAAGGAAGGAAGGACTGAAGGAGGGAAGGAAGGAAGGGAAGGAAGGAAGGAGAAAGAAAGAAAGAGAGAGAAAGAGAGAGAGAAAGGAAGGAAGGAATAAAGGAAGGAAGGAAAGGAGGGAGGGAGGGAGAAGGGGAAGGGAAGAGAAGGAAAGAAAGGAAGGAAGGGGAAAATGCAGCTCAGGTGACAGAGCAAGGCCCTGCCTCAAAAAAAAAAAAAAAAAAAAAGAAAAAGAAAAATGCTCAGTTTTTTTTCTGAAATAATAATAACAATGTCTAATACTTATTAAATCTTATTATAATGACAGGTGCTGAAGATATCTTACAAGATTTTATAGAAATTAAATGAGGTAATGCTTGTAAAATACCCAGCCCAAAGTAAGAACTCAGAGAATTTGGTTACATGAATTATTTATTGATTCCAAACAACTGTAGAGGAGCAAAAAAATTGCTTCTAGGTTTTTTGGGCTATGAATAAATGGACTTAAGACAGACTAACAAGAGAAAAAACATATTTCATTATATACATACACCCCAC
Source organism: Sapajus apella (assembly GCF_009761245.1). Taxonomy (NCBI): domain Eukaryota; kingdom Metazoa; phylum Chordata; class Mammalia; order Primates; family Cebidae; genus Sapajus; species Sapajus apella. The sequence goes on from NW_022437051.1 coordinate 4,528,214, forward strand.
AAAATATGAAACTCAAAAAAGGGTCAGATGCTGGAATCTTGTATAGCATCCTTAGCTACAGAAAAGAATAGGAGCTAGGGGCTTTTGATGGTGGTGGGTGGTGGGGAGCACACAAATAATGGGAGGGTGAGGGAAGGATTCATATGGTGAATAAAGATTGTCTTGCTATGCATATAAAATATCTCTCAGGTAATAAAAGTTGTCTGGAACAGCCCTCTTCCTGTTACAGACACTTTTGCTAATATAGGTTTCCTTTATAAATATAAATTTCTTTTACAAAATTTCTTTTGTGAAAGAAATTTATATCTATAAAGGAAACCTATATTTCCTTATAATGCAGGTTCAGTAGCTAGATACTTGCAGAGTTCACTTAACAAGAGAAGTATGTTATAAAGAAGGTGACTTTTTGGCTGGGTGCTGTGGCTCATGCCTGTAATCCCAGCACTTTGGGAGACAGAGGCAGGAAGATCACGAGGTTGGGAGTTCAAGACCAGCCTGGCCAACATGGTGAAATCCTGTCCCTACTAAAAATACAAAATTAGGCTTGGTGCTGTAGCTCACGCCTGTAATCCTGGCACTTTGGGAGGTTGAGGCGGGTGGATCACAAGGTCAGGAGTTCAAGACCAGCCTGGCCAAGATGGTGGAACCCTGTCTCTACTAAACACACAAAAATTAGCTGGGTGTGGTGGTGGGCACCTGTAATCCCAGCTACTCGGGAGGCTGAGGCAGGAGAATTTCTTGAACCCGGGAGGTGGAGGTTGTAGTGAGCAGAGATTACACCACTGCACTCTAGCCTGAGTGACAGGGCAAGACCCTGTCTCAAAACAAAACAAAACAAAATTAGCCAGGCGTAGTGGCGCATGCCTGCAATCCCAGCTACTAGGGAGGCTGAGGCGGGAGAATTGCTTGAACCTGGGAGGCAAAAGTTGCAGTAAGCAATGGCGCCACTGCACTCCAGTC
>NW_022437051.1:4529273-4535256 GCF_009761245.1 Sapajus apella
GGCATACTGTATTAGTTTGTTCTTGCATTGCTATAAATCCCTAAGACTAGGTAACTTATAAAGAAAAGAGATTTAATTGGCTCCCGCTTCTGCAGGCTTTATGGGAAGCATGATGCTGGCATCTGCTCGGCTTATGAGGAGGCCTCAGGAAACTTATAGTCATGGTGGAAGGTAAAGGGGGAGTGAGGTTCCCATTGCCAGAGCAGGAGCAAGAGAGAGAGAGCGAGGAGGGAGGTGCTACTATACTTTTAAACAACCAGATCTTGTGAAAACTCACTCACTATCATGTGAACAGCACCAAGAAGATGGTGCTAAGCCATTCATGAGAAATCCACCCCCATGATCCAAGCAGCGCCCACCAGACTTCACCTCCAACATTAGGGATTACAGTTCAACATGGGAGTTTGGCAGGGACACATATCCAAACTATATCACATACTTTTGTTACCAGAAAGGGGTCCCAATCCAGATCTCAAGAGAGGATTCTTAGATCTCGTGCAAGAAAAAATTCAAGGCAAGGTCATAGAGTAAAGCAAAAGTGAGTTTATTAAGAAAGTAAAGGAATAAAAGAATGGCTACTCCATAGTCAGGGCTGCTGGTGCCCATTTTTATGGTTATTTCTTAAGCATCTGTTAAACACAGGGTGGATCATTAATACCTCTTTTTAGACCACATAGGTAACTTCCTGACGTTGCCATGGCATTTGTAAACTGTCATGATGCTGGTGGGCTTGTAGCAGAGGTCACGCTCATCACTATCTTGGTTTTGGTGGGTTTTAGCCAACTTCTTTACTGCAAACTGTTTTTTTTGGTAAGGTTTTTATGACCTGTAGTTTGTGCCGACCCGCTATCTCATCCTGTGACTTAGAATGCCTTAACTGTCTGGGAATGCAGCCCAGTAGGTCTCGGCCTCATTTTACCCAGCCCCTATTTAAGATGGAGTTGCTCTGGTTCAAACGCCTCTGACATTCGGGACTGTAAATTGACTATTATCTCTCAAAGCAGTCTCCTGGTGAATGAGAGTTCCACTCTGGAGCTTGGTAGCACATAGATGAACTTGCCCTGTAGGGAGTGTCTGGTGAAGGGGAGGTAAAAGATTATAACTGCATTTCTAAATGACTAAGTAGGAAGTGGGGAATAGGAAAAATGCAGAAAAGAGAAATGAAGAGAAAACAAATAGTAACTTATTCTCTTTTTCTTAGAAAAATGGGAGTATTCTGTTACAAAGGATGGCTTTTCAGAGCTACTACTGTATCGGCAACTTCTCAGAATAACCAGCTCAAATATGCCAAAGAAATTTATTTTGGGGTTGGAACATGCTGATCTCCCACTGTCATCCTAATCCCCAACACAATGCCTGCAGATAGGCATTAATTATCTCTACGTCACAGAGGAAGCTGAAGCTCATAGATGTTATAAATTTCATTCATGTTTACAGAGCTAGGAAAAGGCAGAGCTGCGATTCAAACCCAAATCATGTTTGACTGCACAGCCTGACCTTTTAACCACTACACAACACGGTATCTCTTCACAATTTGTTTTCCTAAAGCTGTCCACCTAAAGGAAGAAGCTGAGGCACAAAACACAATTTTAAGAGTTTACTTAAGCCAAAATGAGGATGGCTGCCCAGGGAACACTTACGTTGCCTTGGAGAGTGCTCCCTTGGCCTTCTTAGGAGCATGTTTTTAAAGGCGAAAGGGAACAAGGAAAGGGCTGTTTGATGGGAATTCTCATTGGTTTACAGAGACCACATTGATTACTGATTGGCTCTACTCTTTTTTTTTTTTTTTTTTCAGACTGTTTCTCTGTTGTCCAGACTGGAGTGCAGTGGTGCGATCTCAGCTCACTGTAACCTCTACCTCTCGGGTTCAAATGATTCTCCTACCTCAGCCTCCCAAGTAGCTGGGATTACAGGCGCCTCCTACCATGGCCAGCTGATTTTTGTATTTTTAATAGCGATGGGATTTCACCATGTGGGCCAGGCTGGTCTCCAGCTGCTGACCTCAGGTGACTTACCCACCTCAACCTCCCAAAGTGCTGGGATTACCGGCATGAGTCACTGCGCCCGGCCTGGCTATACATTGTTGAACTACAGAGTATAAGTTATGGTATACAGTATGTCCAGTATTGTTAGCTTAATTTATAGCTACTTGGTGTCAGTCTAAAACTCCCAACAAGTGGCTTCAAGAGATAGTTATTTGGCTGAAGCGGGAGGTGAGACATGACTGCTGTCGCATTTCAGTGCCTCTCTGGGCCTGCTGATAATGTAAAGGAGCTTCCATTCCTCAGACAGAAAGTTTCTTTTCTTTCTCAAAGCTCCTGCATATCATTTGCTAGCAAGCTTTATTGCTGCTTTTAAAAAGGGGAAATCAATGAGCCGAGAAAATTCAGAGGAAAAAAATCAGTTTTATTGATGTTTCTGGGTGGTGATAAGGAAGAGGCTTCATGTTGAAAATTATAGCAGTAAAAATTATAATACAGGTAAATTTCTTATCACAAAATAATGCAAACATATCATAGCTTTCCTAAACTTTGCATTGTACTAGACATTCTTTAGCGTACCATGAAGAAATATAGCAAGCTAAGTCAAAAGGGATGGAGAAAAGACCATTTAAAAAATACATAAAATGTGTGAATTTTGGTTTTGTCCAGGGACTTCCTTTTTAAGGAAACATTCAAAGGACCCAACTCTAGCAAACAAATCTGTGATTAATTACATGATTTGGACAGGTCCTAGATTTTCTGTTCTAATGTGTTCTTTTTGGGAATGTGTCCCTTTCCCAACCACAATGGTGAAATTTAAATAAAATAATATGATATTCTTCTTTAAACTTGCATGGAACTTTGGAATTTTCAAAGATTTTTCACCATATTGTCTCGTTTGTTGTTCATAATGGCCTAACGGGAAGAGAACAAATATTCTGTAGACCGTGCATGTTGAGATACTTATGGCTCAGAGATCAAATCCTTTCTATAGAGTCCCGCTGATAAATGGTAAATACTAGATTCGGATCCAGATCAGCAAACATGGAAGCCGGTGTTCCTTCCAGTAAATCCTGCTGTGTCTCGCTACACTATGAGGCTGCCTTGAATGCCAACTGTTACTTATCTTTGGACCGTTTTCACACACAGCACTCACCCTGAGGCGAACAGCAGCAACCTGTGCAAAGAGGCCCTGACCCCCTGGGGAGCTAGCTTGACCAGATTAGGAGATTTGGGCAGGCACTGGGCAACCACCAGATGAAATCACTTGGCAATGAGAGGAAAAGAAGCAACAGGGCTCCTTGTAGACATATGCGTAATACAAAACAACTAAATATACATAGGAATGATACAAAGCCACTAATGATACAAACAGAAATGATACAAAACTACTAATGATACAAACATAGGAATGATACAAAACTACTAACGATACAAACATAGGAATGATACAAAACTACTTAATGATACAAACATAAATGATACAAAACTACTGATACAAACATAAAAATGATACAAAAATACTAATAATACAAACATATGAATGATACAAAACTACTAAATGGAAACAAAACAAAAAGATCTCAGAAGGTGAATGTCCTTTTTTAAATAAATTAATTTTATATAATATCTTTCAGGTTTCATATGAGGATTTCTTTTTTTTCTTAGAGTTTTCAAGCCTTTACAACACAATATTATGTTGTATACTATACATATAAAAAATAAATCTCAGAAAAGTGATCTATTCAAAAAAATAGGGTAAAAAATATCCTTCAAAAAAATAGCTTATGTTTGCCAGGGGTGGAGGCTCACGACTGTAATTCCAGCACTTTGGGAGGCCAAAGTGGGCAGATCACATAAAATCAGGAGTTTAAGACCAGCCTGACCAACATGGTGAAACCCTGTCTCTACTAAAAATATATTTTAAAAAATTAGCCGGGCGTGGTGGTGGGCACCTGTAATCCCAGCTACTCTGTAGGCTGAGACAGGAGAATTGCTCGAACCCAGTAGATGGAGGCTGCAGTGAGCTGACGTGGTGCCACTGCACTCCAGCCTGGGCAACAGAGTGAGATTCCGTCTTGAAAAAAAAAAAAATAGCTTATGTTTATTAAGCATGACTTTTGTGTCAACCCCATGCTATGCTCTATTTGTTGAATTCTGTTATTGAATTTCTTGCAATTCTGTTATGATTCCTATTTTATGGATGGAGAAACTGCAGCTTTCAAAAGCTTAAATTTAAGTGTCAAAATCTTTTAATTAAAACTCAGTGTATTCATTTTACTAGAGAAATTTTTGGAAACAAATGTAGCTAAACATTTCTAGTGAATTTGTTATTAAACCACATATACTATCAAAGTGCAGCAATCTGCTCAGTTCTGATCCTGCCAGAATTTCATCCAGTTTTATATTTAAATGTTTTATATTACACAATTTTTAGCAGGATAAAAATATTTTAAGGCAGTAATAAAGATAATATTTTACATTTATAAGATCTTTATGCCTTTTCAAATTTATGTGGCAGACTTAAGTAATTAAATGGATAACTTGATTGGAAAAACTTCTATTTCCTTGAATTGCCCAGAATGAAGTTTCCTCAAGCATGCTCTTATAGAACTAAAGGTAATAATTAATGGTGTATAGAAAGCAGTTCTATGGTCAGAGAACTTTGGAAAACACTGTGCTAAGCATCAGTAAGTGGGTTTCTTTTCTGCAGAACTTCTCTAAGCCTATATATGATGAGCCTATACCTATCTTAAAGAGGAAGATTTAATAAGCAGTATTTCCCTAACTTATTAGTTTTATATGTAATTCTTTACCTAACTCTCATTTCAGAACATCAGCATTTTATGGAGCCTAGTTTTGGAAAATGCTAAACTAGTATCTGGGAAGAAATACTGATATTTAAAACCTAGGTGCTTGTCATCTACTCAGATGGACCATGAAGCAGCTAATCTTCATTTGTGTAGACTTGGCACTATTATTATTCAAAGAACAGTGATTTGTTCTATGCCTTAAACTATGAAAATTTAAACCCATTTTCCTTTTTTTTTTGAGACAGGGTCTCACTCTGTTGCCCAGGCTGGAGTGCAGTGATGCAATCACAGCCCACTACAGTCTCAATCTCTTGAGCTCAAGTGATCCTCCCACCTTGGCCTCCCATGTAGCAAGGACTACAGGTGTGTGCCAGCACGCCCTGGCTAATTTTTGTACTTTTTGTCGAGATGGGGTCTTACTATGTTGCCCAGGCTGGTCTCAAACTCCTGGGTGCAAGTGATCCTCCTGCCTCAGCCTCAAAGAGCGCTAGGTTTATAGGTGTGAAATGCATCTCGCCTAAACCCATTTTTTATTTTAAATGTACTATTCACATTATATGTGTTCTTTATAATCATGAAAAGTTAGTAGATTCTATACTTTAAGATAGCTGTGCTTAAGTAAATTATTTTACAGATGTTGGATAACATCTCTGTTAAATAACAGAAGAGTATTTAATGAGATGGGAGCATTCTCAAATTATACTGAGAAGTAGGCCGGGCACAGTGGCTCATGCCTGTAATTCCAGCGCTTTGGGAGGCCAAGGTGGGCAAAATCACTAGGTCAAGAGATCAAGACCATCCTGGCCAACACGGTGAAGTCCCGTGTCTACTAAAAATACAAAAATTAGCTGAGTGTGGTGACATGGACCTGTAATCTCAGCTACTTGGGAGGCTAAGGCAGGAGAATTGCTTGAATCTGCGAGGTGGGGGTTGCAGTGAGCCAAGGTCATGCCACTGCACTACAGCCTGGCAACAGAGCAAGACTCCCTATTAAAAAAAAAATACAAAAATTAGTTGGGCATAGTGGTGGCCACTTGTAATCCCAGCTACTCTGGAGGCTGAGGCAGGAGAATCTCTTGAACCCAGGAGGTGGAGGTTGCAATGAGTGTAGATCTCACCATTGTACTCCAGCCTGGGCAACAGAATGAGACTCTGCCTCAAAAAAAAAAAAAAAAAAAAAAAAAAAAA
>NW_022437051.1:4535356-4642916 GCF_009761245.1 Sapajus apella
GAGAGAGAGAGAGAGAGAGAGAGAGAGAGAGAGAGAGAGAGAGAGAGGGGTAAAGGCCACACAACAGAATAAACAGTATTATCTCAATAGTGTAAAACAAGCCAATGAAAAGCAAAAACAAAAACTAACAAATGGGGGCAGTCATGGTGACTCACACCTATTAATTCCAGCACTTTAGAAGGCTGAGAGGCAGGAGAACCACTTGAGGCCATGAGTTCAAGATCAGCCCAGCCAACATAGCAAGACCCTGTCTCTAGAAAAAAAAATTTAAAAATTATCCAGTCATGGTGGCATGCACCTATAGTCCCAGCTACTGAGGGCTGAGAGGCAAGAGGATCAGTTGAGTCCAGGAGTTTGAGGCCGCAGTGAGCTGTGATAGCACAGCTGCACTGCAGCCTGGGCCGTAGAGTGAGATCCTGTATCAAAAGAACGACAAAACTAACAAACAAAACCAGAAAAGACCAGAAGAAACAGAAACACAAAATGTTAACCTTATTATAAATAAATCAATTAAAACCAAAAATATTATCTCGTTCCAACATACATCCTGCTGCAGTGCCACTGTATTATTTTTTGGCTTATGTGTTTTGTGTTTGGGAAACCAGATTCAAATGAAATCTTAAGATCTGGATGTGGCTTTTACCTGTGTCAGTAACTCACATAGACAAGTCAGATAGGTCTTTGGTTTCCAGGCTTCTACAGCTTTAACTCTGGAAGATAGGTCACATACTCTCTTCTAACGTGGGAGGTGCTGCTCATGATAGCTACTCTGTGTCCCTGGCTATGTCCTGAAGCTTAACTGATTTTTGGCTTCGAAGTGGTCTCATCCTTATGATCAAGTACTTGAACAATGATTATAGGAGGGTACTGGGAAATCACCTTTTTGGGGGCTTTGGTAAATGTTTAATCAATGTGCGCAGGTAACACTAGGCCTATAACTCTTCCAATTCACAGCTCAGCTCACAGAGTCTATTTTCCTCCCACAGTGTCCTAAAGAAATTGGGTTTGCTGTGATCTCCTCCTTCTTTTTGGTTTTCCTCGATTGCCTCCTTGAAATGCCGACCTCATCTGGCTTGTCTCCAGGCATCTCCCAGCCTTTCCCTCTGTTCTTTTCCTGGGTATCTTCTAGATGTTGGTATTCCCCAGGACGCCATTCTCTATGCCCTTCTGTCACTCCCTGAATCGGTCTTCACACCAAGAATCCTGCTCCAAGGGCTTCCAGTCACTTTTCCTTCCTTGCTAGGAAAGGGAAGGGGAACGAGATTCAGAGTGCTTACCTAAGCAATTGGCACAATGTTACTCAAGGTATCACGGAGAAGCATAAATATGGTGAAAGTTGAAACATTTTATTTCACTAGTCATAATTTGTTAGGTGATAATTCTGTACCCCAAGTTTCAGTAAGAAAATAGAATTTCCTTCCTCAGGTTATAAAAGCAAAAGCAATTCATGATATTTTCTCCCTCGAAGTTCTTCTTCCCTGTCAGTCTTTATCTATCACCCATTAATAAATTGTACTTACGCCTTCCAACATACATTTCTACTTCATTAACAATTTTTCTCATTCCTCTAAATTTCGTTTCTTCACCCGTCATGTACCATCTATACCATGCTGATTCATATATGCGTTACTTAGTAAAACTAATGCTTAAGTAGTCAGTTCTATCTACAAGAGTGTAAGGCTGGGTGCAGTGGCTTATGCCTATAATACTAGCACTCTGGGAGGCCAAGGTGGGCAGATCACCTGAGGTCTGGAGTTCAAGACCAACCTGGTCAACATGGCAAAACTCCATCTCTACTAATAATACAAAAATTAGCTGGGCATGGTGGCACACACCTGTAGTCCCAGCTGCTTGGGAGGCTGAGGCAGGAGAATGGCTTAAACCCAGGAGGCAGAGGTTGCGGTCTCCTGGGTTGAAGAATATCATGCCACTGCACTCCAGGCTGGGCAACTCTGTCTCAAAAAAAAAAAAAAAAAAACACCCAGAGTGTAAGGCACTAAAGGTAGCACGTTATTTCTTGGTTTTTTTGCCTTTCTATCCCTTACAACCTTGCACTAATGCCTGGGCTACACATAGTAAATCTTTCAGTATGTGCCAGTCAATGGGTATAATGGGTTGACATTAACATAATCCAATTATGTTGAGAGATACCACCAAATATTTTTTAAATGTATATGGTTTAATTTGTACATTTTTTTAAGATGGACTTCTATTCTGAGAAATTAATTGTTGGGATGAGGCATGGAAAAGACTACTGAATGGTTCCTCGATTAAGTACTAAATTATTATTTTTCAAATTCAACAGTTTCCTGTTCATGCCTCCCACTACTTCTCCAACTGCAACTAGTAGTATCCTCCTTAGAATGCTGTTATAGAGGTCTCAGCTGCTTGCCGGCACAGTGAGGAAGAGATCAGATGATTTATAGCAGTGGCCCCCAACCTTTTTTAGCACCAGGAACTGGTTTCATGGGAGACAACTTTTCTATGATCCAGGGGAAGGGGTTGGTATGAGGATGATTCAAGCACATTACATTTATTGTGCACTTTATTTCTATTATTATGACATTGTAATATTTAATGAAAGAATTCTACAACTCACCATAATGTAGAATCAGTGGGAGCCCCGAGCTTGTTTTCCTGCAACTAGATGGTCCTATGTGGGGACAGTGATGGGAGGCAGTGACAGATGATCAGGCATTAGATTCTCATAAGGAGCACTGCACCCTAGATCCCTCGAATGTGCATTTCAGAATAGAGTTTGCGCTCCTGTAAGAATCTAACACTGGGTGAAGCTCAGGTGGTAATGTGGGCATTGGAGAGTGGCTGTAAATACAGATGAAGCTTTGCTGGCTCACCCACCACCCATCTCTGTGCTGTGTGGCCATTTGCACATTACACATTTACAATAAATGTGTAAATCCCAATACATTTACACATTTATTGTGTAAATCCTAAGGTTACAGAAAATCTAAACCTTAAGATTTACACAATAAATATGTAAAGACATTACAGGTTAAGAAGGTTATAAAAAACCTAAACCTTAGGATTTACACAATAAATGTGTAAAGACATTCCATTTAGATTACACAGAAAATCTAAAATGTGGCCGGGCGCGGTGGCTCACGTCTGGCTACCCAGCACTTTGGAAGGCCAAGGTGGGCAGATCACCTGAGGTCAGGAGTCAAGACCAACCTGACCAATATGGTGAAACATCGTCTCTACTAAAAATATAAAAATTAGCTGGGCATGGTAGGGGGGCATGTAGTCCCAGCTACTTGGGAGGCTGAGGCAGGAGAATCGCTTGAACCTGGGAGACAGAGGTTGCAGTGAGCTGAGATTGCGCCACTGGACTCAAGCTTGGGCGACAGAGCAAGACCCCATCTCAAAAAAAAAAGAAAATCTAAATCTAATGTAACAGTGTGGCATCTTTTCTTAAATCCCAATACCGCTGCAACTACATTCTCAGATAGTCTCATTTGCTTGAGTCAGGCATTTTTCATTTCTTTTTTCTTTTTTTTGGTTAAACTTCATATTGAAGATAAAGTTAAACTGAAATAACTTTGAGTCCATCCTGCTACTGTTTGCTAAGATTGATAATTTGCCTTTTATTCTTTTAAGTTACAGATAGTTTCTAAATACATTCTTAATGATTTTATGTGAAACGTAGTTCTTAAAGATTATGTACAGAATTCCATGCACAAATTACTCAGTAAGGAAATCAGTAGTTCAGATATTGTTTCTGTGACACCTTATTAAATATATTGCAATGCAACTGTAATATTTTCTTTCCAACACTTCCTAGATAAAAAATATATATATATACGATAAAGGGTTTCCAGTTTTTGTTTACCTAAATGTTATAGTGGAAGAATTGTTTACAGTCATTTCTTCATGTATCTTATTATGAAAGTAAAATGCAGGAAGTTAAGAGAAATGATTACCTCCAGTGAAAATGTATTCAGTATTCATACTTTTGCAGAATGCTTTAAATTATTGCACTACATCACTTTTTAAATAACATCATTGTGCATTTACACAGCTTAAAGACATTAATTTCACATTTCCCAATTAAATACAAATACCTCACTTTACTATGTGTCCTGTTAGGTTATAGAGACCATATCTTATTTATTATTGTTTCTCCATCACAAACTGCTTTGCCTTAGCTCTTAAACATTCAATAAATATTTGTTGAATGTTTGAAGAAATGAGGAATCCAAACTCCTGCTACAAAAAACAGTATTATGATTTTTAATATATCTTGTTGTCCCATTAAAGAGAGTTTAACTCTTTGCATCACTGTCCATTCTGGTTGTCATTCCCTCCTGCCTGCCTCAGAGAAAGATGGTCCTAAAATTAACCGTAAATGATTCTTTGCTATTAGTATACAAACATGCACACATCTCTCCTACTTTCCAAAACAATGAAACCCTTGACTTCAAATAGCTACACCTTTCTTTCTCTCTTTGACCTTCATTACCAACCCTCTTAAACATCTCTGTCTTTTTTGGGGGATGGAGTCTCGCTCTCTCGCCAGGCTGGAGTGCAGTGGTGCCATCTGGGCTTACTGCAAACTCCACCTCTCAGGTTCAAGCAATTCTCCTGCCTCAGCCTTCTGAGTAGCTGCAACTACAGGTGCGCACTACCATACCCAGCTAATTATTGTATTTTTAGAAAAGACAGGGTTTCACTATGTTGGCCAGGATGGTCTCGATCTCTTGACCTTGTGATCCACCCTCCTCAGCCTCCCAAAGTGCTGGGATTACAGGAATGAGCCACTGCGCCTGGCCCGTCTCTGTCTTCAATTCTAGTTCTCTCCTCACTTCACTTCAATCTGGGACTGCACTCTGGAATCAGACACTGGGGATTCTAATCTCAGCACTGCCTCTCATCAGCTTTGTGGCCATAAGCCAGTCACACAACCTCTCTAAACCCAACAGGGCATATCCCACAGGGCTGTCATGAAAATTGAGATAATGCATTTAAAGTATTTCTGTATCACCTGGCACATAGTAAGTGTTCCATAAACGGTATTCTTCCTGTTGACTGAATGCATAATAGGCGTTCAGAGATGAGGAAGATTGGGGTAGGCTTATTTTGCATCTACCTTACATAGTGAATGTTTCATGGGGGAGGTAATATTTGAGTTGGGTTTTGAAAGATAATAACAATATCTTACATCTATAGAATGTTGACTGTGGGTTGGGGATGATTCTAAGTGCTTTACATGGTTTGTTTTACTTAGTATTCAAAACATTCCTGTCAGATAGGATTTCGGTAGACAGTCAGTCTGAGGCAGGACAGGGAGGACAGACTGAAAAGAATAAGGCCGGGCACAGTGGTCAAACCTGTAATCCCAGCACGCTGGGAGGCCAAGGCGGGTGGATAACCTGAGGTCAGGAGTTTGGGACCAGCCTGGCCAACATATAGTGAAACTCCATCTCTATTAAAAAATACAAAAATTAGTCAGGCATGATGGTAGATGTTTGTAATCCCAGCTACTTGGGAAGTTGAGGTAGGAGAATTGCTTGAACTCAGGAGGCAGAGGTTGCAGTCAGCTGAGATCATGCCACTGTACTCCAGCCTGGGTGACAGAGCAAGACTCCATCTCTCAAAGGAAAATGAATAAATAAATAAATAATAAAAAGAATGAATAAAAACTCAGAGGCAGGAAAGACATGCTGATTTCTGAAGATGGTGATGAAACTGCTAGCTAGAGTGAGGAGCTTAATAGACAAATGATGTTGGACAAACCAGGTCAAAATTATAGGCCTTGACAACCAAACTCTCCAAAATTTGGGTTTATCTAATGGGCAAAATAAAGAGCAGTTACAAAGATATGACTTGGAGAAGGGAAGACACAGAATGGAAGCAGTTGTTGGCACAATGACTTGGTGACATGCACTGGGAAGCCCCAGGGACCCACAGCCTCTGCTTCCACTTGTGGTTACCACTGGCCACCAACAGAAGAGTACCAGCAGTTTCCTGTAAAGTGGGAGCTTTAAAAAGGTTTATTGAGGGAATGAATGAGTAAAGGATGGACTGAATAATAAAGGATGAATGGGAGGCTATTTCTAGGGGTGAAGTGATGAGAGCCGGGACCATGTTTAAGACAATGGAAATGGAAATGGAAATATGAAAGTAAATCCTAGAAACAATTTCAAAGAAGAAATCATAAGACTTGGATACATACTGAACATAGTAACTATTTAGAACTATATTTCAAATGTATTATTTACTGCAGAATGCAGTGTCAGAGCAGTTGCCTTTGGCACACTCTCTTTCTAAGTTTTGTTAAGTAGAAATTCCGCAGGCCGGGCGCGGTGGCTCAAGCCTGTAATCCCAGCACTTTGGGAGGCCGAGGCGGGTGGATCACAAGGTCAAGAGATCGAGACCATCCTGGTCAACATGGTGAAACCCCGTCTCTACTAAAGCTACAAAAAATTAGCTGGGCATGGTGGTGCGTGCCTGTAATCCCAGCTACTCAGGAGGCTGAGGCAGGAGAATTGCTTGAACCCAGGAGGCGGAGGTTGCGGTGAGCCGAGATCGCGCCATTGCACTCCAGCCTGGGTAACAAGAGCGAAACTCCGTCTCAAAAAAAAAAAAAAAAAAAAAAAGAAATTCCGCATTTGGAACAGAAACACATTTCTCATGCTATCATATGTAACGATTATTACCATGAAAACTCATGTCTCTTTGCTTTCTACTCCTACTCCAACCACCCAAGTTCTTACCAGTTTTACCTCCTAAGTGGATTGTTGTTGAAGTCTCCTACTGAACTTTGGCCAAATAAACCTCCTCATTCTCAATCACACCTGACAGTTGACGCCTCTCACCCTTTTGTTCATACAGTTGCATTCCCCCATGAATATTCTTTCTTCTATAATAGCGTTTCGTTCCCGTAAGCAGTTAGAACCTTAATCATCCTTCAGACTCAGATGGCATGCTGGCTTCTCCATGCTGTCTGATCAACCCAGATGGAACTGGCAGCTCTCTCTCCTGAACTTCTGTAGCTACTGTATTTCACTATACTGCCTTGCCACTTGGGTAACTGGGTATCCATTTGCCAGTATTTTATTCGTATCCCCTACAATGACAGTAATGTGTGTTGCCTGGTTATCCAATACATATTTGTGACATGAATTCAAATGATCTTAAATACTCCAAATCCCTTCCCAAACAAGAGTTTCCCTCTGCCATTAGTGTATGCAGCTTTGCCCTAGTATATGTTTTTTTGCAACATCAAGAATTTCACATCACTTTTGTTGGGGATACTTAGAAAAAGAAGTTTTAAGTTGAGAACAGAAAAGAATTGTTAAAGTGAAAGTACAGGATTAACTATTTTTCAAGGAATCTTTTGGATGGAGAAATGAATCTGAGGAAAACTAAGCCTAAACCTTTTTTGCTGTATCCCTTAAGGTGAAGAGAAGTGAACTGCACAAAAAAGAGGCATAGGGCAGGACACAGTGGGTCACATCTGTAATCTCAGCACTTTGGGAGGCCAAGGTGGGAGGACTGCTTGAGGTCAGGAGTTCAGGCAACATAGGGAGACCATGTCTCTAGAAAAAAAAGTTAGAAATTACCGGGGCAAGGTAGGATGTACTGTTAGTCCCAGCTACTGATGGCTGAGGCAGGAGGATCGCTTGAGCCCAGGAGTTCAAGGCTGCAGTGAGCCATGATCACAACACTGAACTTTTAAGCCTGGGAGACAGAGTGAGACACTCTAAGAAACAAAAATTTCAAAAAAGGATTTTTTTCTTTTTTAATTTTATAAAAGATACTTGGGACTCCAGCTTTGGGTCTGGGGAACCCAGAAGTACCTGAGAGTTGGAAATCCATGGCATTGAGGAGCTAAAGGAGTGATGAGAAAAAGGTGTCTCTTAGCAGGCATATTATCTGCCAAAAGGCAAGCTGAATCTGTAAACTTATCTCTGAACTTACCATGGAGGGTGATTTTAGACTCTCTAGAAATTTATTTGTACTCTACTCATTATTACTATGCAGGATGTAGAAATCGTTATTTTGTTGTTTACTGTTATTTTAATGAGGGTAGAAATAATTCATTTCTTTGGTTCACTCTTAAGACTCTATTTTGTTCTTAAAATCTTAGGCTCTTCAATCATGAATTCTACTACTAGGACTTTTGGAAATCTAATGTTGTAGGCTGGAGAGAACTATTAGAATAATATGCAACCAGTATTGTTGGAACTGTTAAACCTGGCTAACCAGGTGTCATTCCACAGTGAGGTTGGCAATTGTTGGGGTTCCCAGAAAGTGACTCATCTCTAATGGCTGAGTCTGTGGACACGTCGCTGCCCTTGTCTTAAAATACCTTTCTTCCCTCCATTTTTATTTTTTTGGCCAAGTTAACCCACACTTATCCTACATAATTTTACCCAGATACCATCTCTTCCAAAAAGTCTCCCCTTGCTACTTTATTAGAGCCACTCCCTGGGTTGGGCACCACCCTTGCCTCTTCCCACGGTGGCCTTGTGGCAGTTGCCATTCGCGGGTCCTCCTCCCTACTGCGTAAGCTCCTCCAGGAGCCCTGTGGGTGCCAAGCAGACTTGGAAGGCTGAGGGCTCAATACACAAACTCAATAATCATTGAATGAGTAAATGCACTGTCTCTGTATAGGAAATGCAGGTGAACGTCCTTCTGCTTCACTTAAATAAGCTGCCAATATCGGAGTTTTAGGATCATTTTGGAGAACTGCAGTTCGCTCTGTTTTCTCCCCACCCGGCAGAGTTAGCTAAAGCAGCCTGAAGGCTAGCAGTTTGCCTGTGTGCCCTAAGCTAGTGACAGCTCATATCAAGTCCAGTATTTAAGGAGCGTGATTACTTTTACTATGTAGTCCCCAGGGAGAAAAGTACACTCAAAAACATTTTTGTATCTTTTTGTATCTTGTTGCACAAGATACAGAATTATGCACAAAGATACAAATTGAAACTCGAATTGAAATTTGGCTGCAAATTTATTAAACCCACCCCAAGAATCTTACCTATTAAAAAAAAAAAAAGAAAAGAAAAGAGATCCCTGGAAACTCATTTTGATGTGTAATATAAGCCGGATACCACCAATCACATGCATGTAAATCAATTACTTCAGTTTTTGTCTGGCGGGAGTACAACAGGTCTTCATATGATTCAATGTTACAAAGTTTTCCAGAGAACAAATGACAAGAAGTGTGAACCCAAGGCTATGATGAAGCCGCAATTTGAGTACAAAATCATGAGCTACACATAAAGAACTAGCTTTAAATTCTGAAGTAGATCTTACTTTTAAATGTTACAGTGGTGGGTAATAATTTCCTTTGCTTCTGTTGCTATTAAAAAAGTAAATATGTGTAGATAAAAATGCAGGATTAAAAAAGAACTACTTTGCAGAATAGGATGCCTGTCATTTATATTAAGCCCAATGCGTGGGAAATGGATCAATGACTTGATGCGGTGCCTATAAAATATTACAATCCAAAGTTGCATTAAGACATAAAAATAACTGCTGATAAAAGTTTACTCAAAGCAGCATCTGCCCCAATTCCGTTTGTATTTTTATCGTCGAGACCTAAGGCGCCTTGGGAACCAGACTGTGCGTTCCCCCACCCCCCGCGGTAGCCGGCGGCGCGCGGCGCCTCAGGAGCGCCCCTTCGAAGCCCCGCGGGGGCGGCCGTGGCCCCGGGGCAGCCGCTGGCGGGGGCCCCACCGAGGTCCGAGCCCTCTGAGCCCCCCCGTTCCCCGGGCCCGAGATCCCTCTACTACTCACCCCGGCTGCCTTTCGAAACGCCGGCGTGCGGTGGGGAGAGTTTTCCCGCAAATTATTCGCCCGTCAGAAAACGGCGCCGTGAGGGAGCGAGCGTGAGAAAGGGAGCGCGTGAGCGGCCGGAGAGCACAACCCAGGAGCCGGCGCCCTGCGTCCGAGCGCCCAGTCCGCCCCCGGGCCCGCGGAGGGCGGGGGCCCCGAGCAGTGAGGCGCGGGGAGCGAAGCCTGCGGGCGCCGGGGGTTGGCGGGACGCGCGCTCCGTGCCGGCGCCGGCCTCGAGCCCGCGCTCCCTCCCCCCGCCCGCGTGCCCGCGCCGCTGCGCGATGCAGTGTGGGGAATGGCTGGGGTTGGCTGAAGAGCGCACAGTGGAGTTTTAATGTCCGCCATGTTGGCCATGGCGTATTGAAGAGAGCGAGCGAGAGAGGAGCGGAGCGGCACAGCCTCCCACCCTCCCGGCTGGTGTTAGTGCCCGGACGGCGGGCTCTGCGCTCCGCCCCTCAAGTCCCCGGCAGCGGTTGGCGAGTGGGGACCGAACCCCTGGTTCTCCATGATCCCGCTGGCCGGGGCCGTTTCCCCAGAGCGGAGAGGTATCTGCTGCGCCTGAGATGAGTAAACTGTCGTTTCGGGCGCGGGCGCTAGACGCCTCGAAGCCGCTGCCGGTTTTCCGCTGTGAGGATCTGCCCGACCTGCACGAATACGCCTCGATAAACAGGGCCGTGCCGCAGATGCCCACCGGAATGGAGAAGGAAGAGGAGTCGGTACGTGTTAACTCCCCTGTCCGACCCACCGTCAGGCCCCGCTCCCTGTGCTGCCTGCGGCGGCGGCGGAGCAGCAAACCCACACAAAATGGCCGCCATCTTCTCTTCGCCGCCGACTCTCAGTCGCCGGCCGGGCCTTTACCCCGCCTCCCCCGGCCTCGACCCCCGGCCGCCGCGGCCCAGCGGGGCCCCTTCTAAGGCCACCCGCCGACCCCGGCCACTTGTACCCGGGTCCCGCGGAGTTCGGGGGCCCGAAAGGCACAAAGGGGTCACGTGACGAAGCTGCCGGCAGCCATTTTGTGTCTTAGTTCTTGGGCTGGGCCTTGTGCATCCGGAGAGGGGTACGGGCTGGGTGGCGGTGGGGGTGCGGCGAGCCGGGAGCCGCGGAGGACCCGCCTGCAGGCCTCTCTCTGGGCCGCTGGGTGGCGCTCTAGGGCCACCGCGGCCCGCGCGCCGCTGCCCGGGGCCGGGAGCGCAGGTTCCGTGCACAGTCGGGGAATTTGACTGCCCGGTGGCCTGGGAAGCTTGTTGGGCTCAGTGCAGCCCCCACGTGGAGCCTCAGACGGGGATGTCATGTTGCCTGCGGGTCTATGAGGCTTTTCTCCCCCTCTCTGCAAGGAAATGTCGAGGGTGCTGCGTGTTTGCCCAGACGACTTACTCTCCTAGAAGATAAGACTTATTCTCAGTGTCCTCTTTCTGGGACGTTTGCATCCATCCCTCTCCAGAGCTAGTTAGTCGGAGGATAACAAACTGCTATCCCTGACTTTTTCTGTGATCCTTGCGAATATCTTGCAGATTTGTTTGGAGTGCCTCTCTCTTCAGAAACCTGTAACTTTATTTGTAAAATAAATTTAAGTTCTCCTGCTTTCTAGTATCTCAACATAGGGGGAGAAAAGACCCAGTTTAAGTAACTGTTAATATTTCTAAATTTCGAAGGAGAATCCTTTCTCATTCAAAACCGAACTAAAACTAAGTGACTTGATTCACAGAAGTCTTAACGCTGAGATGTCTAAATTGGGTGGGCTTCAGCACGTAAATGACTGTTGACAACTAATAGACATTTTACCACCGCTGTGGCTTTACCTTGTTGTGGAAGTTGGGTTCGGACACCAGGATAATAGAATCTTCCTCTCATTTCCCCCAGATCCTTGACAGTATAACTTGATGACTTCTAATCCTAAGGAATTGCATACCTTGGTTTTCAGGTACAGCCATTTAAACAGGGTGCAGTGTATTGACAGTTCAAGGAAGTCCAGGAGTCGCGTGGATTTGTGTGCTACAATTTTGTTGTGGAAAATTGTACTGTAATACTTCTCGGTACTGTAAGCATTTTTAATGTAGAAATTATACTCTGTAATGTTTTTGGAAATAAAACTGTTTAAACTCTTTGGGTTGTTTAACCTTTTAAAGTAAAATAGCTGCTATGACAGTGGAATGTTACTTTTGAGAGTAGTGTCTTAAATCTAACTTTATGGATAAGCCAAGTGTATGTAGTAGTTGAGATTGTCTAGTGAGGCACTGACTTTCAGCACATTGTCTGAGACACTACCTCTTAATTTATTTTACTTGTATCAACTTTAGAGTAGCATGGTGCCAATTTGTTTATTTTTTAATAAGTGATTTGTTTTTAAAAATTAAAGTGCTTGTGACTGCAGAATCTTGTCTTTTGGTTTTATTTTTATTTCTGTTTATAAGTTTTACAGATAATACTTTCAAGTATTGGGGTGTTGGTGTTACCCTGCCCTGGAAATTAATTTGTAGTTCTTGTTTTGCAGTCAAGGAAGGGGAAAACCTTGATTAAAGCAAGACAGCACTACAGTACACTTAAGACATTTAGTTAAGTCTTGCTTCTGTGAATACTTTGGACAGTCCCAAGAGTTACAACTTAAAGTTTAACAAGCCTTGATACTCCACTGAGCTGCTCAGTGGAGTATCAAGGCTTGTTAAATCTTACAGATAGATTTTATTCGCTGAAATAATTTTGACTTTTTTTTTTTTCCCATGAGACGGAGTCTCACTCTGTTCAGGCTGGAGTGCAGTGACACCATCTCAGCTCACTGCAAACTCCGCCTCCCGGGTTCAAGTGATTCTCCTGCCTCAGTCTCCCCAGTAGCTGGGATTACAGGTGTCCGCCACTACTCCCGGCTAATTTTTGTATTTTTGGTAGAGTTCGGGTTTCGCCATGTTGGTCAGACTGGTTTTGAACTCCTGACCTCAGGTAATCCGCCCACTTCGGCCTCCCAAAGTGTTGGGATTACGGGCGTGAGCCACCGCCCGCAGCCAATTTTGACATTTTATACTGCAGTGGCTATTAATAGTTTTTAACACGTGGAGTACCTAATTTTGAAACACAGGGATTTTTTTTTTTTTCTTCAAATGGCCTTTTTCCATCATCTGTTTAGAATTTTTCACTTCACATCCAACCAAAACTATGAATGAGAGAAGCATAGACCTGAAGAATAGATACCGAACTTAATGGAAGAATGTAAAAAGTACCCGGTAAACTGCTCTACAGTCCTGTGGTTCATGCTTTTAGTGGTAGGCTGTGTAAATCACGATATTGAAAGTAGTGTGTTATGCAGTATTTGAAAAGGTATACTAAACATAAAGGTAATTGAATTCTGGATTCACCTTAGAAAAACAAAAACTTTTTGATGATTTGCTGAAGCATTTTGTATTTCTAATAAAGAGGAAGTTCTAATAAAGTAAACTTCTGCCTTTGACTGACACATTAGTTACGGGTCACAATAGATATTTGTTATAATAGTTATTTGTTTTCCTCTTAGGTCACTGTAACATAGAACCTGAATTGACTGTTTTAGAAAAAATGTATGTAGTCCTATGTTGGTCATGAAAGGTGAGGATAGTTTTTTTATACACCACCTCATTAAAGCACTTAATGATCAAAATAATTTGCAGAATTGTCATGTGAAATACACCTAGTAATTATTACATTGTTTCTGTGATAAACGACAGAAATCCAGGTCTTTTAACACTGGGAAAATAAGTACTCATGTACTTCCGTTTAACCAGTTTTAATAATATAAGCTGAACACACTGGCCTAATGAGTCAGACTTTTTAATATTTAAGAAACAACTTTTAAGTAGAAGCCCCCCCCAAAAAAAAATAATTTGGAGGTGAAAAATATTACTGAACTTTCCATCTTTTTTTTTAATTATTGTAGTGGGATCAAAAAAGTAACTTCAGATTGTAATAAATTGAAGGATTTGACTAAGTTAAAGATGTTAGAGATTAAATGTGAATTCGCAGAATGTGATGCATCGAAATTTGCCAAGTCTAAAAGTGACATTGGCCCGACTCCATGGCTCACGCCTGTAATTCCAGCACTTTGGGAGGCTGAGGAGGGTGGATCACTTAGGTCAGGAGTTCGAGACCAGCCTGGCCAACATGGTGAAAACCCAATTCTACTAAAAATACAAAAATTAGCCGGGCGTGGTGGCATGTGCTTATAATCCCAGCTACTCAGGAGGCTGAGGCACAAGAATCGCTTGAACTTGGGAGGCAGACATTGCAGTGAGTGGAGATAAACCCACTGCACTCCAGCCTGTACAACAAGGGCAAAACTCAGTCTCAGAAAAAATTTAAAAGGAACGTGAAGGAAACAATGTATTTAATGAAGTACAGATGTAACTTTTAAATCACAGGGAAATAATAGACTGTCAGCTCTGTGAGATAATTGAATCCCTTTGGGGTTAAAAAAAAAAAAGTTTAAACAAAGTGCTTGGTGGGGGGGGGTCCTATGTCCTATTATGAATATTTTAACAATGTTAACTTTAAGATTATAATCTTAAATCTTGTGCTACTGCTTCACATTCTGTTGAAAGGTTAAACTTAGCAAATGGGTTAATATTATCAAATGTTTTTATAAAAACTGACTCGATTAAAATTCAAGCTTTATGTTGTTACATTTCTCCTTTATGGAAGCATCACTTTAAAAGACACTCTTAAAAGTCAGTTTTAAGATGATATTTAGCAAAATGGAGCTACTGTTTCATAGTAGTTTTACTTTTCATTGGGTTGTCTAGGTTGCATTGTTCCATTTATCAGGAGGTGGCAACTTAACTTACTCTCCTGTTACCTAGATGGGGTTGGGTAGGATATTTGGTGCAGTTAAGTTGTTGATGATGTTATCATATTGATGCTAACCTGCAGTCACCTTTGAAACTGTTACAAGTAGGATCTAACCACCATAATGAAGCACCTTGGTTCTATAGGATTCTAACAGGACAGAATAGTCCTTATACTCCGGCCTTTTCTGTATTACTGGCACAATATACAGCATTACTAAGTCCAGGTTAAGAACTATTTATAAAAAGTGGACCAGAGTTGTTTTTATGTACATATCCTTGATACGAAAAAAAAAAAATGGTTACTACCTTTCCAAAACTTAGTAATAAAAACCTAGTTTAAGTTTAAATCACTTTTGAAATAAACCAAGAGTCTCTTTCTTTAACCTTTAATATTTTAGACCAATAATTTTAGCCCTTTTATCTGGAGCTGTAAAAATCAATCTAGATTTCTCCATTCTATCCACTGTCTTGGAAATGAAGAGAGATACATGATATCTCAATTATAGTCGAAGCAAAGTTTAACGAACTATAGATAGTTTGAATTAGAAAAGAATTGAGAGTATGGGGGGTTGCATTAGATAACAGTTCAGATAAAATCAAAGAGAAATAATATCTAATTTCAGCTTTCTGTATTGTCCCAAGGTATTTTTGCATAAAGTTTCTAAGCTAGGGTTCTGAGGGTTATGTGGAAATGACTCTGGAAGTTGATGAATTCACTCCATATGCCTATAAAATGTTAGAATATATTTTTCTAGGGAGAAGGTTCACACTTGTCATCAATTTCTCAAGGTATTGGTAATGGGCTGGGGCAGAAAGCCCAGGATTAAGATCAGCTGTTCCATAAATTTCAAACTGAGTCATTTTGGTTTTATCTCAGTTTGGCAGTTACCAAATAGACTTAATTGAAGGAGGATAATTCAAAAAGGACAGGCAATCCAGGAAGAGACTAAGGACTCGAATACAGAAGGGAACTTTTGAACACTTAAATGCCTATGCACCCAAAGTGTTAGTATTAACTTTTGTTTTAGTATATACCATTTGGTATCTAAAATTTTGGATTAGCTTGTACTTAGACTATTATACAGCAATGATGAAAACTAATGTGTTTTTGTATCTAATAGTACTTTGTGGGTGCTTTGTGATCAGCAGTGGAATTTGTACAGAATTACATTTTTTTTCTGTTAATAGGACTTAATTAAAAGGACTGTCTAGATATAGGATAGCTTAAATTTTATAAACAAGAGAAAGTTGTGCATAAATGTTCATGAATTTGTGGGCAGGATTAAATATACCAACTTCTGTTAAAAGTGGCTGGGTTTTAGTTTTATATTTTGCATTCTACTGTGTCATGGTATATAGTGGTAGTAATGGTAGAAACATAGACGCTATACACACACAAACAGATATGTCCATGTTTTAAAGCACTTAGTAATGGCAAGAGTTCTTTTTATATATATATATAAAGATGTGGATTCTAAATTACATTCATTACTCAATTTTCTTGAAAAGAATGCTTCATTGTTAACAGCAGTTAGTTAAAAGCAGAAGATAGCATTTTAAAGGGAGCAATAACACCATGGAATTAATGGTTTCTATTGTAATTTAGGAATAAAATTAATTGAATGTGTCTAAGTGCAAAACTGATAGGAAAATATGACATACTTTCAGAGATAGAACTAGAGTTTTACTTTTAAACTTGGACCATTAAAGTGTGACTTGCATTAATATAATAACTTTTTGATAAGAATAAACCAAACTCTGAGAAAACAAGGGATTCAAATGTTTTAAACAACTTGCTAGAATTGCTTTTTTTGTTTGTTAGTTTTGTTTTGTTTTTGTTTTTTTGAGTGAAGGTCTTGCTCTGTCACCCAGGCTATAGAGCAGTGGCACAATCTGCTCACTGCAGCTGCAGCCTCAACCTCCCAAGCTCAAGCAGTCCTCTCACCTCAACTTCCTGAGTAGCTGAGACTACAGGTACTAACCACCACACCTTTTTTTTTTTTTCTTTCTTTTTCTGTAGAGATGGAGTTTTTTACCATGTTGCCCAAGCTGGTCTCAAACTGCTGGGCTCAAGTGATCCACCCACCTTGATCTCCCAAAGTACTAAGATTATAGGCAAGAGCCAATACACCTGGTGCTAGAATTGCTTTTAATTTATTACTTAATGCTAACTATGTTGCCTTCAACACATTTATAAACTGTAGCAAATCTTTCTTGATCAAGTTTATTAAAGCCTGTAATAGGTATTGATTTTGAGCTCTTACAGTATTTTAAATACAGTGGACATCCAACTTTGCACCCTTAAATATGTGAATTCCATCTACCAGCCCTACTGGAATAAGTAGATGAAAAAAGCAAACTTGCTATACTTACTACATCTACTTTAACACATTATCTGAGGCATAGCTTTGATCAATGCAGACACAATCAGTTCTTTAAAAGATAAAGCCCTTCCTCAACTATTTGCTGTAATGGAGGTTATCTGTAAAGTTTTGGTTCAGTTTTGGATATGTGTTGTGATCATCACTTGCTGAATTGCAAAGCAGATATTAAAGCAAATAGTTTTGGTTGAATTTTCCCTCAGTATAGCAAGTACTGACTAAAGAAATTGGATGTGACCTTAGAGTGAATCGTGGGGCAAAGATGACCTGAGGTTTAAAATGTCCTGTGAATGATTTAGTATAGGTTCTAGTTTTTTTATATATTGGGATGGATTATTTTGATAATGTAGCAATTGTGTATCTGCTCAGTATCCAAATGGCAATTGTGTATCCTCTGAGGAAATTTTTCTTACCTTAATTTTGTATCCATTGACAAGTCACTCAACTTCCTTGAAAGAACTTCAGTCTCTGCGTGTGTTAAGTCTTCTGACCTACCTTACAGTTAGCTCTGAGGAGTGAATAAGACAGTGTATGTAAAATCATGTACAGATGAATTTTATTATTGCCAAACACATTGAATTTTTAGAATGGCCTTGCTTTTTGTTAGTCCTCAAAAGATAACATTATCTTTTGTATTTGGGATAGTCTGACATAAAAGCATTAGATGTATTTTGTCTTCTTAGAGAGTTGTATGATATAATTGTGAAAAACTATGTATTTTAACTTAGGTTATTATTATTGAGACAGAGTTTCACTCTGTCACCCAGGCTGGAGTGCAGTGGCGCAATTTTAGCTTACTGCAACCTCCATCTCCCAGCTGGAAGTGATTCTCGTGCCTCAGCCTCCCGAGTAGCTGGGATACAGGTACACACCACCATGCCCAGCTAATTTAGGTAATTATTAATAGGAAAAGGCATCAGACTAGGAGTTAATAGACTTAAGGCCTAACTCTAGCCTCTAGCTCTGCTTGCACATGCCCCAGGTTTTCTTGACTGTAAAATGCAGTAGGCCTATGATAGTTTCCTGTTGTAATGAAAATATGGTGTTGCCATTATATTTAAATGTTTCCAAAAGAATTTTATGTGTATAGAGAATAATTATTAAATCTTGAATTAGCAATCCCATTTGCATATTATGTCAACATAATTTGCATGGATGGTTGGTTCCAGTTTAAGAAGGGTCAAGTTCTAAAAGCCAATCTCTAAAGGATTTTAAAGGTATAAATGGATGTAGCAGTCAGAAAATACTTTTGTTTTCATGAGAAATTTGAGATTAGAACCAGAATTGATTATTTATTTATTTATTTATTTATTTGAGACAGGGTCTCCCTCTGTTGCCCAGGCTGGAGTGTAGTGGCACGATCTCAGCTCATTGCAGCCTCAGCCTCCTGTGCTCAAGGATCCTCCCACCTCAGCCTCCTGAGCCGAAACTCCAGACAGACAGCACCATATGTTTGCTGTGTTGCCTAAGCTGGTCTCAAACTCTTGGGCTCAAGCAATCCACCCACCTCCGCTTCTCAAATTTCTGAGACTACAGGAATGAGCCACTATTGCTCAGCTCAGAATTCTTTAGTGATAGTTGCAAATTTGTGTTTTACCTGTAAGCCAAAAGAGTTTGAAAGTGAAACAAAATTTAAATATGGCTATTTTGAAGTCTAAAAGAAGAATCTGGTTGTTATAATAGCAAAGTAGAGATATTTGAGGTGAGGTATGTTGTACAAAGACTGAGAAAATATAGATACATCCACTTTTGTAGGAAATATTTGTTGCTTATTTGCTTGGAGCCAGGCACTGTTACAGGCCCTGTGAATACAAAAATGAGCAAACAGGACTGTCTCATGGCTCTTACATTCTAGATCGTGGGCTCTGTGAGGGCAGGAATTTTTGTCTGCTTTATTCATTTTCACTGGTAGGTTTTCAACACCTGAAATAGTCTCTGGCATGTAGTAAGTGTTCAAAATATAAGGGAACACAGGCAAAAAACGAATAAAAGTAAAAATGTATCACGACTCTTACGTGGCAGTGGAACAAGATAGTACAGAATTTTAGTTAGAAGGCGAAGGATAATTTTCTTTGGGTAGATGGTTAGGAAATATGAGGCCTGAAACCTGAGTGGTGGAAATGAGCCAGCTATGGGAAGATCTGCATGAGGAACATCCCAGACAGGGAGACCTACAGGTGCACAGAGCCTGAGCTGAAAACAGAAAGGAGGCCAGTGTACCCAGAGCAAAGTGAGCAGGGGATGGGAGGTGAAGAGATGAGGACACACACGTACTCGGGATCCAGATCAGGAAGGCGCTGTTAGGCTGCCATGAGAAGTTTGTACTGTGTTTAAATGAAGTAAGCTATTAGCAAGTTTAAGGAAGTCATATGGTCTGATTTAATAGTTTTTCAAGATTATTCTGGCTACCATATGGAGAATGAGTCATACTGGGCAAGAGTGATGATGGTGGCTTTAAATAGGATTGGTAGTAGTGGAAAGGAAGAGAAATGGAGGAATTTGAGAGATATCTTGAGAAACCAGAACCAGCAGAACTTGCTGATGGATTTGAATGTACTAGATGGAGAGAGAAAATCCCGAGGGTGAACCTCCAGCTTGAGCAGCTGGATAATGATGGGCCACTTTCTGAGAAGGGACGGTTAGGGGCAGGGATGCAGAAGGGATGGACTTGTTCAGTTTGCAATGTGCCTCATTTGTCCTAACTGGATATATGAAAATATATACATTAGAGCAGTTTGTGCTAGAAGTGTATAACTTGGAAGTCATGAGTTGGTACTGTAAATCTGAGCGTCTTCAGCATGTGAATTGTCTAGAATGCTTGCTCTGGGACTCAGGTAGAGGAGGAGCTATTAAGATTTTCTTTGCTTTTAGAATAAAAGCATCTCAAGAAGGAAAGGCATTGGTTAACTATGTTCACAGAGAAGAAGGTATGGGAAAGTAATGTAATTAAATATGTGTCTTTGGCTTGTTTTGGTGGAATGGTGGGAAGGAAAGCCCAGCTGGAGTAGATGAAATAATAAAAGATGAAAAAGGAGACATAGCAAGTATAGTCAACTCTTTGGCATAGCTCTGCTATGAAAGAGCAGGAAAAAAATAGGGCTGGAGTAGCTGAAGGAGGTTGCCAGATCAGCAAATTATTTCCTTTAAAAATTAGTTACAAAGTTCCACCAGGCACAAGTGAAGGAAACAAATGAAGCTGAGCCTTAGCTTTCCCTACTTCCTTGCCCTGAGAATTTTCAAATTGCAGCACAGGGAGGAGAAATCCCAGATAGACCCGGCAGCTCCTTGAGTTGAAGAAACAGAATTCAGAGTGTGGGGAGGCCTTTGTGACTTCAGGGCAGAGTAGCAGAGCTGCACAGAAAAAGAGCTCCAGATATTCATAGGGTGTCCCTTCGAGTGTCTAGGTGAAAACTGATGTGAGCCTGTCCATTAGGAACTTTCAAGTCTAGGGAAAAGCAACAGGAAAGAAAGAACAGTTTGGGAAGCTCACGGGGCTGAGACTATGCTACATTCCCACTAACCAGAATGGAAAGGCCTCATAATACAGAGTATCAAGTAAAACTCTCAGAAGGGTTATTGTCTCAGTAGTGAGGCCAAGGCCAGCTTAGTTCTAAAGACTGTCCTGGACTTGCCCTAACAAAGATTGAGCACTAGCTTCAAAAGAATTAAACTAAATTTCAAGAAACTTGATTGTGTCCCAGAACAAAGGCCAAATTAAAGGAATATTAAAAGGTCCTGCAACATAAAGCTCAGTGTTTAGCATCCAATAAGAAATTATCAGGCTTGCAAAGAAGCTGGAAAATATGACCCATAATTAGGGAGAAAACTAACAGAAAGAGGTGTAGAAATAGCCCAGGTAATCAGATTAAAATGTTAAAGCTACAAATAAAAGCAAGAATTACTAGAACTAGTAGAATTATTTCATGAAAGAAAGTATGAAATAATCCCATCCTCTCTCCTACTCAAGGACTTCACTCCTAATAACTAGTTAATGTCTCCTGGATACATTTCATGGAGACATTTGTTACTAGTTACAATGGGAACTTTTTTTTTCCTTTTTAAAAGGAAGGCAGATAAATGAGAAAAGATGCATGTCAGTCATTAGAGTTGGTTATGACAGGATGAGGTAGTTTATCCTATGATTCTGTTTTCTCTGTGAGGTGTGAGTGAGGTCATCACCTCAGAGTGAGGGAGAACCTTAAGAGATGAGGTAGGTATGGGAAAGCTAACTTAATAGTAAAATGTAGAAAGATTGATAGACTTGCTGAGGTCTCAGTATTTGTGATCTTTTAAAGTGAGACCAGTCACCTCATTTGGGCAGTCACATTCACTTGGGTTCCAGCACAAAGTAGGTAGATAGGGTTCGTCAAGGGTCAGTGTTTGACCAGCAGGTACAAAGGAGGACGACAGGGATGAAGAAATTAAAAGATTATCATGATGGACCATGAGATCTAAACTGGGTAAGCAGGGAAAAAGACATCGGGAGCTGAAGAATAGTGGGAAAGTGGTACCCTGGGATGGAAAGCTCTGTGGAATTGATTTGTTACAGTGGGAGTGCTTGAGTGAGTGAAACCAAGTTAGGAGGGTGGTGACTAAAGAGTGACATGCTTGAGTTTAAATTTCAGAGGTGGCATAATTATCAGTGAAGGCAAAATCTAGAGTATAACCACAGGAGCGGTGTCTGAGACGAAGTAGAGGAAAAGATCAGCATGGGTGAGAAGGTCACGCTGTTAGATCATTATCCATGTAAATACTGCCATTAAAAATGATGCCAGAAGTGTGGTAGTTGAGAAGACAGTGAGCACTGTCACTGTGATGGGAGAGTGTATATGACAGCTTCAGGAAGAGAGTGATACTGTGAGCTTCTGAGTGGTTTTTTGTTGTTGTTGTTGTTTTCTTTGAAGGGACAACAAAGAAGAAATAGGGTAGAACTGGCAATGGGAAGCAAGGAGGGTGGGTGTGTATGCTATCCACAGGTCTGGGCTATGGCAAAATAAACAGCTTCTGCTTGAAAGGGCAATGGGGAGTATTGCTTCTGGAAGACATTGCCAGGCTTTAGTTAGGGCAGGAAGATGGGGGAACACTGAAAGAAGTTGAGAATGAATATAAAGAGGAGTTTGCCGATACATCTTTAGTCTAGACAACAGAGTGGAAGACTTTGAGAAGGTCAGGAAGAGTGGAAGATTGGGACAGATTAGGAGATACTGAGATTAGAATGGCGATGAGAGCCAGGGTGGTACGGTTACATCTTGGACTCTGTTGGTAATGGTTACAAAGAATGATGAGATTTATCCAGCCAACTTCACATGAACAAACAATACAAGGTAACCCTCCTGCTAGATACTCTTAACTGTAGAAGACCATTCTTGGAGCTAGAAGTAGTAGGCAGAAAGTGGTGACCACTAGGTACAAAGTGATGACCCCTTGAACTCCAAGGAATACCTAGCACTCCTGCTGCACAGTTGTGCAAATATCTTCACAATGAAGGATTTTTGTACAGCACAATTGTTTCAGGGCTCAGAAAATGGACCTTTAAGGTTTGTTATTGAATATCTTAGACTTCTCCTTCCTCTGCAGTGGTTCTCAACAGGGGCTATATCATTCTCCCATCCTGGAGACATTCTGGAAATTTGTGGGGATGCTTTGGATTGTCAGTTACTAGGAAAGCTCTTGACATTTATTAAAAATAAGAGGTGCCTAGTAATGATGTAAACCCCACCATACAAAGCACAGTCCCACAAAATGACACTTTCGACTTTCCCAGAGAACGTTCCAGCAGATAAAACATTTACAAATTATCTGAGTCTAGGATCTAATTTCATTTTACATGTGAAGATTTTTTGTTTGTTTTTAATATACATTAAATTTTCCAGAAAAGCAGCTGGTGTATAAAGTAAGAGGATGTTGTACTTTTTTTGTTCAGAACTTTTGCAGTTCTTATTTGAAAGTCACTTCCTTGGCATCACTATTTATGGTATTTGAGTCAATAGCATATACCTGTATAAAGTGTGATTTATTTATTTATTTTTACCTGTTATATTCAAAAGTCTTATCCTGTCACAGCTCAAAGTCCAGAATCTCTTCTAAGTTAGATTCAGGTACACTTGGGACTTCCTGGACATTCCTTAAGTAGAGCTTCTCAAGTACAATTCCTGCTGACCTATAAAGCCAACGTGATACCTGGTCCTCATCCTCCCTCCAGACACTTGCCCAGTATACACTATTGAGTCAGGCTTAAGAAAACCTCTATAAAACACTCCTATCAAAGGTGGGGGCTAAGAGATAGTAGGCACAAGGAAATCCCTGGTCTGTAACAGCTCTGAAATCCAATCAGGCAATCCTTGATTGGCTTTCAATTCCTAGGTATAATTCACCCCTGGCTCTCAGCTTTGCCCTTTGGGCATGTGGTTCTCCTGAGTCACCCTTCTCCGTGAAAGGTAGTACATGTTTGCAACTGACTACTTTTCTTACCTTGCTTCTTACCAATATTTGGGGCCTCTGAAGGCTTCATTTTCTGTTTCTCTCTCACTTCAAGCTGGCAATGTTTCGCCATATGTAATTCTTTTTAAAAACTTTGTGCGTCTTTTGTGAATCATTTTGGGGTCAGTCTATTAGTTGAAAATCATATGCACAAATTTATTTGAGTATGCCCTTTACTACCTTAAGCTAATGAAAGACAACACCCTTCACCTTGCAAAAGCTTTATCATCTAACTGAGAAGACACTGTGAAGTGCATAATTCTAAGAGGCCTTTTGTCTGACAAAGTAGTATTCTGAGGTACCATCTTTGGTATTTCTGAGATCTTAACAGAGGATTTTATAGTTACTCCTGTGGCTTAGTTTTTGGATCATGTTTTTCTGGCAGTGCCCTGGATTTGATCTTGGCTCAGAATCCATTTCTGAAGTTTAGCATTGTTTGCAATCTGAAGAGACTGCAAATTTTCAAAACCATCCAGTCCTTGCTCTTCTTTAAGAGGTCTTGATTTAATTTATGTCTTCTCATTTTTTGCTGTATATAGCAGAAAAAGGGAGACAGCACTTTCTAGTTGAAACTCTCTTTAGCTAAATCACCCAGTTCATTACAGAAAATGTCCAGGTGCTGGTGATGGTGGTGGTGGTGGTGGTGGTTGAGACAGAGTCTCACTGTGTCTCCCAGGATGGAGTTCAGTGGCAGGATCTCAGCTCACTGCAACCTCCACCTCCTGGGTTCAAGTGATTCTCCTGCCTCAGCCTCCTGGGTAGCAGGGACTACAGGCGCACACCACCAGGCCCAGCTAATTTTCTTTTGTATTTTAGTAGAAACGGGGTTTCACCGTGTTGCCCAGGCTGGCCGCCTTGGCCTCCCAAAGTGCTGGGATTACAGGCGTGAAACACCGTGCTTTGCCAAAATTTCGTGGGGTTTGTTGGTTTGTTTGAGGCGGAGTCTCATTCTGTCACCCAGGCTGGAGTGCAGTGGTGCAATCTCAGCTCACTGCAACCTCCGCTTCCCAGGTTTAAGCAATTCTCCTGTCTCAGCCTCCTGAGTAGCTGGGATTACAGGCATGTGCCATCACACCCGGCTAAATTTTTTTGTGTTTTTAGTAGAGCTGGGGTTTTACCATGTTGGTCAGGCTGATCTTGAACTCTTGATCATGATCTGCCCACCTCAGCCTCCCAAAGTGCTGGGATTACAGGTGTGAGCCAACCATGCCCAGCTAAAGTTTTCAGTTTTTATATGATCAGAGGTCACAGTGTTACTAAGCCTCCTGCCCCTTCCTAACAAACATACCTCCTCTTCTGGTGTCCAATAACGTCTACCTACTCTTCTGTTCTCCTTGTAGCCTTATGAAATCCACGAGACTTTTTAAAACAGCTTCTTACCTGATACCATCCTTAAAAGCCACGGTCTGTTTCCAAAGCCAATCCAACATTTCAGTGTTTTATTATAGCAGTGGGGATTGTCAGTATCATCATGTGTTACTTGTCTATTACTATGTAACTAATTACCCAAAATGTATCAGTTTAATTTTATGTTTTTATTTTATTTTTTTTAAAGACGCAGTTTCACCATGTTGGTCAGGCTGGTCTTGAACTCCGCCCGCCTTGGCCTCCAAAGTGCTTAGATTACAGGTGTGAGCCACCACGCCCGGCCAAATGTATCAGTTTAAAACAATTATTTTGTAATCTCAAGTTTATGAGGATCAGGAATCCAAAGGCAATATCTGTTGGGTGGATCTGCATAAAAGCTGTTTAGGGTTGCAGTCAGCTGCAGCCCTGCTTCCAGGCTTGCTTACATTGTTGACTTGAGGCTTCTGTCCGCCATCCTGCAGTTCTCTCTACTACCTGTGTGTCTTCACAACATGACATCTGGCTTCCCACAAAACACATGATTCAAGAGTATGTACCAACTTAAGAGTGCATGCAAGTCTTTTATCACATACCATCACTTCTACCATGTGCTGTTGGTCACACAGACCAACCCTGTTCACTGTGGGAGGGGACTACCCAAGGGTATGAATGAGCAGCACCAAGACACAGGGATCATTGGGCACCATCCTGCAGGCTGGCTACCACAAGTCTGTGCTCAGTGAACTGAACTATACTGTACTTAATGCTCTCTCAGTGGGCCATGCTGTCTCTCACTTCTTCCTTTACTTACATTGCCCTTTACCCCAGATGGTTTTCCTTTTCCTCTATCCATTCAACCAACCTGTTTGCTGTCAACTTTTATGAAGCCTTTCCAAGCCCTGTCATAGCACTTTTGGAAAACAGATTCACTTATGATTGTTTCCTTTGCAACAAACCCTCTGAAAGCAAAAACTGTTGTATCTTAAAGGCTTAATATTGTACTGGCACAAATGTTTCTTAAATTAGTGTTTGAAAAGTTCTGGAAAAATCCAGGTAGTCAATGATAACTTTGTATTGTAAAATGATAATCAGGTACCTGTTTTGTGTTTTCCAGCCTTTGAGCATTTTGAGTGAGACTAATAAAGTAAGATTTAACCTGTGGTTTATGGGAAGGACATGAGACATTTTTAATAAACCAAAATTTTAACCCAGAAAAAATGTTATGGCCTTTCCCAAAGTGTGTTTTGTGAAATGTTGTGCTTAGACTACTTGTATATCGTGTTGACTTATGAGATGACTTACTCATCAAATGCTTGTAAACTTACATTTACAAAGTATAATGCTAAATACTGTGGAATTTACAGACACGTCTTATCTTGAAGGGGCTTATAATTCACCTAGTAAATAAAACAATCTGAGGTAATCTTTCTTAGGTCCCAATTGTAAATATCAGAAATACTTATTTTTACTTTGGATAGTTTATATGTTATCTCTCTCTAAGTCTCATAAAACCATGTAAACCAACTTATAATACTAAGTTCCGGAGAAGTCATCTATTTTTTGTTTTCATTTGAAGTAAATATAAGTACAATAGAAAACATAAAATCAAAACCAGTTATTTTACTCTAAACTTTAGTACATTAAAATTTCTTCTCTCTGATCTGAAAGTTTCAAAAATGAAGATTTTAGTTGCAGTTACCATATTACCTGCCTTAAATTTTCCTTTTCTTTCTTTTCTCTTTTTGAAATGGAGTTTTGCTCTTTCTGCCCAGGCTGGAGTGCAGTGGTGCGATCTTGGCTCACTGCAACCTCCGCTTCCGGGGTTCAAGCGATTCTCCTGCCTCAACCTCCTGAGTAGCTGGAATTACAGGCGGCCATCACCACACCCAGCTAATTAAAATTTCCTTTTCATTTACCATAATGTAATCTTGAAACTACATATGAGAATTCTGTATGGATTTTTTCCCTTTGTGAATGTTTCTTTGTAATGCAATTTAAGTAAAAGAAAATAGCAATCTTTTTTTTTCTGTATACCCTGAAATGCACAGAAATAATAAATAATATACCTTGATTTGTTTGTCTTGTAATTTTCTATACACTATTTTAAAAACATTGTTTTATTTCATCCTACATTTGAACTTTTACACTGTGATTTTGTACAATATACATGAGATCAGACATTCTAACTTTTGTAGTGATGAAACATTTTGTTCTGCTTTTTTGGAGACAGGACAGAAAAAAAATGCTTATGATTAACATTTTTTTCCGGCCTTTATATTTTTATGACTGGGTTTTTTTTTTCCCCCATAAAATTTTTCAGTTGAACCTTATTTCTTGTTCATATCTAAAACTCTTTATTTCTCAAGGATGCGTAATACTTTGCATCACTAGCAAGAAACCAATTAATACTTACAATAATGTTCCTTTATTTAGGGGCCTAACTACCTTAAATCCCTTCTAGAATCTTACATTTGAATAAAATCTGCAATTTCTAAGATTTGAATCCAGAATTTTTTGCTAAGCAGCCTGCCTTATCAATTGGTAAATAATAGAATATAATCCAGTGAGTTTGACTACCAAATAAAATGGCATGAAACAAGATGATCAC
Source organism: Sapajus apella (assembly GCF_009761245.1). Lineage (NCBI taxonomy): Eukaryota > Metazoa > Chordata > Mammalia > Primates > Cebidae > Sapajus > Sapajus apella. The sequence goes on from NW_022437051.1 coordinate 4,562,782, forward strand.
CCATACCTATTACTGGGGCTGTTGGAGAGGCATACTTGTGATATAAATGCTATTTTTTGTTTGCCGCCCTTCCACTCAGCTTAATGTGTTCAGATTGACTGTGAATCCAGTGGAAAGATTAGAGAACTAGGCTGAAGCTGTAGACAGGCTAACAAGAGTTTAAAATATCCTGAGTAAAAATTCCAGTGTAATGACGTTTAAATAAGTTCCAAATATTTCAGATGTTATTGTCTCCTTTGCCACTTTCCTAATTCAAGGTACTGTCATCTCTTGCCTAAATTTAAGTAGCTTCCTCACCGGTACTCCCAAGACTGCAATTGCTGCCTCCCAGTATTAACACAACCAGTGGCCCTTTGAAAAAGGAAATCTCATTGTGTCACTCTTGCTAAAAACCTGTGAAGAGTTCTCATTGTTTTCAAAGTGGCATTATATACTAGGCTTTATGTAATCTGGCCCTTATGTCCCCCAGAGCCTTCAAATTCCCTTCAGCCACTGAATCATTTCTCATTTATTCTCATGCACTGAAACACCATTCCGCTTTGGGTTGGTTTAGTAATCTCCCACTGATCCTTCAGATCTCAGCTCAAGGTCACTTCCTTATGTATCCACTCATTATAACAGGACTGTCGTGGGCTCTCATAATATCATCTTTCGTAGCAATTACTGCTGTAAATTTCCATTTTATTTATGTAGTTATTTGGTTATAGTCTCACCACGTGACTCTAAGCTCCAGGTACCTCTAGCATTGGAGCTTAATGTCTCTGTAATTTTTTAATAAGTGACTGGATTGGCTTATTGTTAATTTATTCATATGTTTCTAGTTTAGTCTATCCCAGAGCTGTGTCTGGAGATTAGGGACATAACTCTTATTGTAATTTATCATTACATGAGGGTAAAGATGGTTCCAGCAGAATCTACCACGTGGTTACTCTGTGATTAGACAGATGGCTTAACTGCTAGTTCTCGTTTTTATCATTTATAGAGAAAACTTGAAATACATGATCTATATGCTTACCTCTTACTTGAATGTTCAATTGAGTTTAAGGGTTTCCCTCCATTTGTTAGGATAAGTATGGTTGGGCTATAAACATAACAATCTCAAAATCTTAGTGGCTTCGCAACAAAGTTCTATTTTTACCATTGCGCTATCCACCGGGTTGATTGGGGGGTTCTGTTCTATGTGGCCTCACTCCACGATGCAGACTGGCAGAGCAGCCTTTATCCTAAACATTGTGTACACTGCAGTGGGGGAAAGAGAAGAACTCATGTATTTCTTTGCATCTGCTGCTAAGATGCGTTGGCCAGAAGTTAAAAACCACTTTTGCTCACAGCTCATTGGCCAGAACAAGAAACATAGCTGCATGTCATCATAAAGGAGCCAGAAGGTACAATCTTGTCATATGACCAAAAGGCAGAAACAACATTGTTAATAAGTAGGCCAAGGTTTGGCTTACCCTTGTCACAGAGAAAATACACTCCTCTTCCCCAGTGAAGCCAGCTCAGAAGTCCCAGGTAAGGACAGCATCAAAGTTAGAGTTTCCAGGTGATACACATAATTCCGTATACCAGATCTATGTGTGTTTCCTGTTGACCTGGGGAACTGTGAACGAAAATGTTACCTGAAACTACCTTCCCGCCGCACTCATGTGCATTGAAATAACAGGGACAGGATAACCCCAAAAAGCACTCCCATGTGGATAACAGAACTTTAGAGGAGCACTGCAGTCCCCATCCCACAGCCATTCAGAAATCCCCCCGCCAGCCCCATTTATCCTAGATATGGGGAGCGTGCTTGTTTCAGCACTAGGTCTCGGTGGCGGGGACTCCTCTCCCCAGGCCATTGTTTGTGTGTGTGTGTGGCTGTAGCCGTTGATACCTAGGAGATTCCTCCTTTTCCATCTCTTCCTTAGCCTCATCTGAAGTAATCATTGGAAAATATACCCTCGTTGGGAACTAAAAGGCTTGACAACCTGCTTCCAAAAGAAAGTTGGAGACTTAAGCATACTTTTAAATGAGGTTTTTAATTCAGGCTCTGGTTTGTTGTTTGTTGGCAGCACAACTATGCAAGCTTCTAATGTATTTACATTCAGCTCATGTGCCAGTGTTCTTTACCAGATGTCTGTCTTACAAACGCTGCTACCAGGAACCTGTTGGGCTCTGTGTGTGTGTGTATGTGTGTGTCTTTTTCTTTATCTCAGAGCATTTTATTCAACTGAGAGCATTTACTGGGTGTCACAATTTTAATTGGACCTCTGCTTTGAGACTCTTTAACCGATTCAGATGTTTTAATGGTGAATATGATACTCTTTGTCGCTCAAAGCCTTTGGTGGATTTTAAACTTAGGGCTTGGGGTTGAGAAATCTTCTCTCCCAACTGCACAAGCCTCACCATTTGGGAGCCATCTTCCTTTTATTCCTGATTATTAACTGTTGTCAGTTTTAAAATGTGTTTCTTTCTTGGAATACCAAACACAGAACAAGCAACATACCATTTTAGAGTTTTTAAAATTGACACACAGTAATCGTACATATGGTTATGTGCTGCATAGTGACGTTTCAGTCAACAACATTACATATATGACTCTGGTGTCCCCCAAAATTATAATGCCATATGCCTACTGTACCTTTTCCATGTTTAGATACGCTTAGATCCACAAATGCTTTTTTGTGTTATAATTGCGTACAGTAATCAGTACAGTAATATACTATAGAGGTTAGTGGCCTATAAGCTATACCATATAGCCTAGGAATGTAGTAAGCTACTATCTAAGTTTAAGTAAAAGCTATAGTATTTGCATGATAGAATCACCTAATGATGCATTTCTCAAAACAGATTCCCATTATTGAGCAATGCATGACTATATAGAGTAATGTTTCAGTATATGTGTACACTGTGTAATGACCAGATCATGGCAATTAACATAGCCATCACCTTAAGCATTTGTCATTTCTTTGTTGTGAGAACACTCACAATTGTTTCTTCTGGCTATTTTGAAACACATAATGTGCTGTTGTTAGTAATAGTCACTCTACTGTCCAATAGAGTACCAGAACTTACTCCTATCTAACTGTGAATTGTACCCCTTGACCAACTTCTCCTTGTTTCCCATCCCTCCTGTTATCCCCAGTTTCTGGTAAACCCTGTTCTTACCCTCAACTTCTGTGAGTTATTTTTTGTTTTGTTTTGTTTTGAGATTTCACGTATGAATGAGATCATGTGATATTTGTCTTTCTGTGTCTGGCTTATCACATTTAACATAATATCTCCTAGGCTTGTGTGTGTTGTAGCAAATGACAGAATTTCATCCTTTTTGTAGCTGAATAGTATTCCAGTGTGTGTATGTGTGTCACACCACATTTTCTTCATCTATTGATTTCATTTACATTGATCCTCCCCATTTTTGAGGACCCTCTCCATACTGTTTTCTGTAATGGCTGTACTAATCTATATTCCCACCAACAGTGTGTGAGAGTTCTTTTTTCTCTGCATCCTCATCAGCAATTGCTATTTTTAGGCTTTCTAATAGCCATTCTGACAGGAGTGAGATGAAATTTCATTGTGGTGTTGATTTGCATTGTCCTGATGGTTGGTCATGGTGAGCATTTTTCCTACGCCTGTTGGGAAATGTCCAGTTTTTTAACCTGTTCCCCCAAAGCTATAAGTTTATTAAATACATTATCTATCTGCTTTTCAAGTTATTGTAACTGACTTTTAATCAAATATCTTATATTTCTTGATGAGGATTGCTATCCTTCTAGCCTCTGAGAAGTTTTCTTGCTGCCTGACCTTCAAGCCAGTGGCATGTATTTTAGTTTTTTTGTTATAATAGCATCCTATCTCCAGGTACCAATTTGTATTTGTTAGGATGGGCTAGGATATGCTGTGATAACCAAGAACCTAAAAATTTTGGTGGCATATAATATCCAAAGTTTTTTTTTTTTCTTATTCTTGTGACATTTTGGATCACTGCCCTGGATCAGAAGGGGAACCAGGCTGGTACAACAGTAAACATCTCAAGCCTGGCAACAGAAGGAAGAGTGCACTGAAAGATTTCACAGCTTTCACCAACAGTTAAATGCTATGGTTCTGAAATCATACAGGTCACTTTGACTTACAACTCATTGGCCAGAATTAGTCACCTAACCCCACCCAGCCACAGGACAGCCAGAAAGTGCAATCATACGGAAATACCTGATGAACAGCTCTGAAGACTCACCCTTTCAGTATTTGTTTTTGTGTATTGGAAGAGGAAGGATAAGGAAGTGGGGATATTGTAGATTCTATCCTACAACTCCTTGCAGTGTGTTAACTGCACTTTTGTTTTTTGGAAATATTTAAGAAGACAGAGGAAGTGTAACTTCAGCAGGCCATGTTTCATCTGATCTGAGTTTAATGTCGTTATCCTTCTTCCCTCTATTAAAAAGTAAGTTAAAGTCCTAACTGTTGTAACACCAATCGTCTGCTACCGTTGATTACTGGAAAGAGTTAATTTGCCTTTATAGAGTTAAAAAAAGAAAAAAATGACCAGCAGTGTCTGCCACAGTTGCTTCTTTATAATGAGATTGATAACTCTTTTTTGCTTACATTTGGAAGAATCAGCCTTTCGTTCGGACCAAATTTAATGCATGATACAAACTTCTAGTGTGGCTTACTTAATGTTTTTGTAGGGAACATCTTAAATATTATCTGGAAACTTTACTTGATGTATTTTATCTCCTTCCGCTCTGAAATAAGGGAGTTTATGTGGTGTTTATATTAGTGTCAGGACCTTTACAAGAAAAGAATTTTCCTCCTTTTATGGCACATTTTTCAACATTTTAATTTGCCTTTTCTTGTGCAAATTAAAGTTGTTACAAATTTTCTCTTGTTTCCATAGGAAAGAGGAAACCATATTTATTTTACATAGCATTTAGTTTTAAGAATGGTCCAGTGAGTTATCTCATATCTCAAAAGTTTGTATCATTGTAGGTTGAGGTATGTGGTATAATCTTTGAAATGAATTATTGCCATTAATTTAATCAGAAAAGCTTGGTTAAAAGTAAGGCTTCCCTGGGATGGTGATACGTGCTTTTCTTTTTTATTTTGTTTTATGTTTTACAGTATGTAGAGAGATCTCATTCTCTTGTACAAGTTGAAGTGACTGACTATAGTCAGTATAGTATAGCGCCTGAATTTATCATAAGTCTTCAAGTTCCATAGTGAGATTTGATTATGTTCATAGGTTGACACTTGTTAACAGTGACAGTCTGCCAATAAAAATTAGTTCAAGGTGTAAAAAAAAATTTTAAGATTGGTAGGAGAAAGGGTATCTTTTAAGAAAACACAAGGTAAATTTGGAATTAAATTTCTAAAAATTTATTATTCCTGTATTCTAGAAGAGTAAGATTTCAGCTGGGCGCGGTGGCTCAAGCCTGTAATCCCAGCACTTTGGGAGGCCGAGGCGGGTGGATCACGAGGTCAAGAGATCGAGACCATCCTGGTCAACATGGTGAAACCCCGTCTCTACTAAAAATACAAAAAATATTAGCTGGGCATGGTGGCACGTGCCTGTAATCCCAGCTACTCAGGAGGCTGAGGTGGGAGAATTGCCTGAACCCAGGAGGCGGAGGTTGCGGTGAGCCGAGATCGCGCCATTGCACTCCAGCCTGGGTAACAAGAGCGAAACTCCGTCTCAAAAAAAAAAAAAAAGTAAGATTTCTTAGAGTTAACTATTAAGCTTATTTATTAAAGAATAACTAAACTATTTCTATTAATAATTTAGGCCATTACTTATTATAATTTGCCTATTAGAATAATAAATGCATCAGGACTTTATGGACATATCTTTATTTAATCCTCATGGCATCATTTGAAGTTAAGTGGCATTTTCTGCACTTTACCAGTAAAGAAACAGGTTGAGTTGATTTCATTAGTCAGAGAGCTAATACATGTGTGCTAAGGACTGTGCTAAGAGGTTTATATCCGTTTCTCATCTCTTTTTCTTCCTATAATGGCAATTATCTGATTTTACTAATAAGGAAATTTGGTTTAGAAGAGTCAAGTCACAATTAGTAAACAGCAGACTGTGGAATTTCAATTCAGATTTCTGATCATTGTGTGCTGTTGAATAGTATTATTATATCTTTTATATATGTATATACCTTCCTATTTGGTAGACTCTTCTAATGAAATCAGAAACTTTGTTTCCTTACACCATGTTATACAATATAGAAGAAAAGAATGTATGGTATCAAATAATATTAAACTAACTAGAAATTATGAAATATTTACTACTGTGATAATTATAAATGAAAGGGGGTGAGTTTGAGTAAATGAGAGGAAAGACACATATTTTAAAAAGAAAGTTTTGAGATTGTCAAAGTTTCTTTTTTTAACCAGTCCAGGAAGATACTACTACTACAAATATCAGAAATTACGCTGGGGATTTTATGGTTTTGGTAAAACTTAGGGACTTCATGATAGTGAATAGGAAGAAAATTCTATAAGATTATTTTTAGTTTTAATCTGAAGTAAGTAAGAAGTACATTGTATATACTTCACTTTTTTAAAAAAATCATGGATACATAATAGTTATATATATTTATGGGGTACATGTGATATTTTGATACAAGCATACAGTGTGTAAATGATCAAATCAGGGTAATTAGAGTATCCATCACCTCAAGCATTTATCATTTCACTCTGTTAGTAACATTCTAGATCCACTCTTTTAGTTGTTTTGAAATATACAATAAATCATGGTTAAAAAAAAAATCATGGTCTCTTTATTGTGCTGCCAAACCCTAGATCTTATTCCATCGCACTATATTTTTGTACCCATTAATCATCCCTTCTTTATCCCTCCCTCTCCACTACCCTTCCCAGCCTTTTTATTCTCTGTCTCCATGAGTTCAGTTTTTGTTGTTTTCTTTTTAGCTCCGACATATTGATGAGAACTGTCGCTTCTCATACTAGCCACATTATAGTATTCCAGAGTTATCTTAAACATGCACAAATGTTAGCTTTCATACAAACCCTAAAGGTTTGTATTTTAGATAAGTAAACAATGTATGTAATAAAGTAAGTGTAACAACAGCTAAGTGCTACATTGACTGGCAAGAAAACAACCATAGATAAATCTGTTATTTTTGATAAAAGAACCAGGACGTGGTCAAATTTAGTCTACTTGATTGATACTTTGTTTCAACCTATTCAGTTAATCACATAACTCCTCTCTCTGGGTGGTAAATAATTTCATTATCTTCTGACTTCTTTTATGGTAGATTTTTTAGTAATAATAAAGTGTTAAGCTCGATTCCTTTCTTGAGACGGACTGTTCGCTCATTGCCTGGAGTGCAATCCTCAGCCTCCAGAGTAGCTGGGATTACAGGCATGCGCCACCATGCCTGGCTAATAATTGGTTTTTAGTAGAGACGGGGTTTCTCCACATTGATCAGGTTGGTCTTGAACTCCCAACCTCAGTTGATCCACCCGCCTCAGCCTCCCAAGTGCTGGGATTATAGTTGTGAGCCACTGCACCTGGCCTGTATTCCTTATAAGTCAACTCCTCTCTGATTACTTTCTGTAGAAAGAAGATTATTTTGTTTCCACATATGGTACGGTAAATGTGTCAAAGAGGCAAAGTGTTAGAAATCCAGAGGAAGAACTAACAAACTTTAATAGTAGTTTTCTATTTTTATGTATATTAAGCAAGATAAAACAATACTTACTAAAGAAAAACAGACTTTTTACTGTGAACTGCTGTATATGTAATGCTAACGCGTGATTAAGAATGGCATAGGGAAGCATCTATACCTGGTCTTGGCTCTTTTGTGACTTCCTCTTCCTCAGCTCTGTCCTTCATATCCAGGATGCCTGGACAGTAACAGCAGATAAGTCTTAGGAGCTAAAGTAAAGTAGAAGCACACTAAGGAGAACTCTGTAAGCAAAGCTAAGAAACCTGCTCATACTTCCTTAGGTGGAGCTGTCTGATGATCCTTGTATCTAAGATGCTGTTGATCATCTCCTCAGCCGTTTAAAGTCCTTTTCGCTTCTCTCTCAGCATTCTGAGTCCTCCCCTGAGTACCAACCAGAACCCAGCCATAGATGGGAAGGCAAAAGAAGACAAGAAGGAAGAATTAAGCTACAGTAGAAAGCATGGGGTTCTGGAGTCAGACCTCAGTCCAAATCCTACTTCCACCACTTTGGGCAAGTGACTTAATGTTACTGAGCCTCACTTCCCCCGTAAAACGGGTATAATAATCAATCTTCAGAGTGAACATGAAGTGTCTAATAAAGGATCTGAATATAGTGATAAAGTTTTTTTAACTTAATTTTACTTTCCTCTTCTCTCATTTTCACCATGTAAATAGTATAGCATGCTTTAGCCTCTGTCACTGGTTTCCCTTACCAAAACCAGACTGCTGAAGCTCAAAAATTAAATCGATCTAAGCTGGGTGTGGTGGCATGCACCTGTAGTACCAGCTACTTGGGAGGCAGAGGCAGGAGGAACACTTGAGCCCAGGATTTGGGGCTGTAAAGTGCTGTTTGTGCTTGTTAATAGCCACTGCACTCCAGCCTAGGCAACAAAGCAAGATCCCATCTCTGGGGGAAAAAAAAAACCAGGTCTATATCAAAGATCTGCAAATTTTTTCTGTAAAGAATCAGGTAGTAAATGTTTTAAGATTCAGTGACCCTACAGTCTCCATCATCACTACTCAAGTCTCTTGGTGAAGGGCAAAAGCAGCTATGGAATGATATGCAGACCAGTGAGTGTGGCTATGTTCCAATATAATTATTTAGAAAAACAGGTGGTGGACTAGATTTGGCCCCAGGACATATAGCTTAACCATCTCTAATCTTTGTCTTTAACCACTAAAGATAGATCCATTTTGAGATTTCATAGTCAAAATATAGTCCCCTTATTTAAAAAAATGAAGTGGAAAAGATCTCATTATGAGTTGGACAGTGAATGGAGTTACAAGATGGTGTTTCCCAAAATTGACATATATTGTAGAGGAGAATGGTACTGTAAATTAAAGATCAGGTCCCACCAAACATTTAAAGAAATCACATTAACATGGTCAAAAGCCAGGTGTGGTTGCTCACGCCTGTAATCCCAGCTACTTGGGAGGTTGAGGCAGGAGAATCACTTGAGCCCAGGAAGCAGAGGTTGCAGTGAGCCGAGATCCCACCACTACACTCTAGTGGGGGCAACAGAGCAAGACTCTGTCCAAAGGAAAAAAAAGGTCAAATGACTAAGAAATGTTGAATTCTATATTATTTATTTGGAAGATTATAATACAGTTTGGTATACATAAAATCTGTGAGGATTCTCCTGTAAAGACATTGTTCAGCATAGTTTATCCCAGCCTCTATGCATATCCCAAAATTATTTAATCACAGAACCCTGCATGTAACTACTTTTCAGAAGACATGATTTTGAAACTATCTAGTATAAATAGAGAAATTAAGAAATTAAGATAGGGATTTAAGAAAGAAACTTTTACTGACTTAGAAAGATTATGCAGTTACCTGATAACAATTCTGGAAGCAGTACTCGAGTCTCTTGTACAGACTCTACTTTTCTAAAAGTTCTTTTACTCTTAGGTTTATTTAGGGGGGAAAAAACTAGTATTTGGAAGTAATTTTCACTTAACAGAAAAGTTGCAAGGAAAGGAGTAAGTACATAGAGCATTGTCTACCCTTTACCCAGATACATCTGTTGTTAACACTTTACCCCATTTGCTTTATTGTTTGTTCTCTTTCTCACATGTACACACATATTTTTTCCCAAACCATTTAAGTTGTTCATCATGGCCCTTTACCCCTAAATAGTTTCTTGGACGTTGGCTGGGCACAGTGGCTCATGTCTTTAATCCCAGCACTTTGGGAGGCCAAGGTTGGCCGATAACCTGACGTCAGGAGTTCAAGACCAGCCTGGCCAAAATGGTGAAGCATTGTGTCTACTAAAAATACAAAAAAATTAGCCGGGCATGGGAGCGCATGCCTGTAATCCCAGCTACTAGCGAGGCTGAGGCAGGAGAATCACTTGAACCCAGGAGATGGAGGTTGCAGTGAGCTGAGGATGAACCACTGCACTTCAAGCCCAGGTGACAGAGCAAGAGTCCTTCTCAAAGAAAAAAATTTATTTTTTCATGGATGTTTTCATGTTTTATGATGTAGTTTTGAAGAATACAGTTTTGACTTTACTAACAGAGTGACCCCATCTTAGGTTTGGCTGATGTTTTCTCATATTGAAGTTTCGCATTCCCAGCTGGAATATCACATTAAGGGATATTGTGTCCCCATGGCATCACATCTGAAGTCACACAGATGCATCTGTACCTCACTGGTAGTGGTAGTTTTCACCTGGTGAAAGCATGGTCCAGTTTGCCCACAGTATAGTTCCTACCTTTCCCCTATAACAAACAAGCAGTCTGTGGGGAATCTACATCCTTACTGTTATTTGTTTATCCCCTGCCGCTTCCAGTGTGTGTGAGGCAGGTTGTTCGGAATCCCTATCAGGCATTTTTTTTCTGGATTCTAATTTGCTCAGTTTTTGGCTCAGTTTTCCACTTTATAAAGATTTCAGTTGAATCTTTATGAAGATAGACACTTTAAAGTCACCTCTGCCTATTTTTTATGTTACCATAGTGAGAGTATTACATAATCATTGTGGAAGACTCCAAAAGCAGGGTAGACTTCCTAGTAGAATTGTAAAGAAGGGAGAAGGGTTATAGATGGAGTTAGAGACAGGGAACAGTACATATAGGTGTTACTAGAAAGTTCTACTAGATGCTCATTCTAGGTGGAGTCGGAAATTCAGGGTAGAAAGGGGTCGGGTGTTGAACTGAAAGAATTAGCTAGAGCTAGGTCGTGAGGGCCTGTTTGCCAAGGCAAGTTTGAATTTCACCAGGGAGGCAATAAAGAACCAAAGATGAAGTGTCAGAGTGACTTGGTCAGACTCTTAGAAAGACCAGTGGAGAGTAATGTGATACTAGAGGTTAGCAGGCCACTTGCTCCATGAACTGTGGCCTTGGGATGGAAAAGTACTGAGTAATTTCTAGTCATAAAACAAATGAGATATCTGTGCTTGATTTGAAAATGAGGAAATAAGCAAGAGGGAGCTGGAAACATTGAGGCTTCTGACTTGGGTGACGGGATAGATGAACGTGCAACTTACTGAGCTAGGTCAGGAGGAGGAAGAGATTTGGAGAGTCACAGAGCAGGGGTGTCAATGTTATGTGAGAGATGTCTGTGGAACATACACAGTAAGGTCTTTACAGACATGCCTGAAGTTCAGAAATCTGATCTAGAAATTAAGATTTAGAATAATCACCAGTATCCAAATGGTAGTTGAAGCTATGATAGTCGGTGAAATTGCAAGAGTGTGTATATGCAAGCATAAAGGACTAAACATTGGGACAGACTTAGTTTGTGCTATTGATTATATAAGCACTTTTAGACAGATTTAAATTAGTTTATTGCTGCTGCTGTAGGGCATTTTAGCAAAAAAAAAAAAAAAAAGACACACATTTGTATTTGTATCTTACTGCTCTTGGGGCTATTTTGGAAGCATAAAAATCATCAGCATAAAGATTACAACAAAAAGTAACAGTTTTGGGGGCCTTTTAAATTTTAATTTTGGAGAAGTGATTCAATTAGATTGTGGCTTTTCTAAGCATAAAAAGAGACTTTAATTTTATTCCCTTCCCCTTTACATTGTCACACCTCACACGGGGCATGTAGGCTCTTAATACCCACAGCACAAACATCCTAAGCCTAAAGAGGTACTAGGGGCACAAATAAGGACATGAGAGAACAAGGATCAGAATGGAATTTAGGCCTGGGCTGCCTCTGATGGTGCTACTAAGTCACTTGGCTTTACATCCTGTGTATTTTGTGAGGAAAGTAGTAAATTGGCAAATGTTTCATGCTGAAGAGAAATAACAGAACTGGACTATTTTATCTATACCTTAACAAAAGTCTTCCTTTTTATATTCTAGAAATTGAGTACTGAGCTTTAAGCAGGAGGATAGGTAGAGAGTGATAACCTTGTATCATTTATTTCTTGTGGAAAATAATAGATATTAAATTGCTCTTTTCCTTTCCAGATACTATCCTTAAATATTGCAGATATAAAAGCAAAATGTATTCTATTTATTTATTTATTTGAGATTGAGTCTTGCTCTGTCACCCAAGTTGGAGTGCAGTGGCACAATCTTGGCTCACTGCAGCTTCCACCTCCCAGGTTCAAGCAGTTCTCTTGCCTCAACCTCCCAAGCAGCTGGGATTACAGGTGCATGCCACCACACCTGGCTAATTTTTCGTATTTTCAGTAGAGACAGGGTTTTATTATGTTGGTCAGGCTAATCTCGAACTCCTAACCTCAAGTGATCCACCCACCTCAGCCTCCCAAAGTGTGGGGATTACAGGTTTAATTTTTTATTTGCTTTTAGGAACTGTTATCTTCATTTCTTTATGAAATCTATTCCAAACGGTAATAGTTAATTGACCTTAAATAACTGATGTAATTCACTGGGTCATTTATTTATTAAATAACTATTTATTGGATACTTGTATGCGTTAGGAATGATTCTTGACCTGGGATAACGCAAAGCAAAAAATCTCACTGCTGCCTTCATGGATCTTATACTCTGGTGAGAAGAAACTGTCAAGTAGTCTATAAGGAAGTGACAAGTGCTACAGAGAAATAAAGCGGAGTTGGGGAATACAGTGTTCTGGGGTTGAGCAAGATTTTATTATGAAGATTTTCAAACATTCAGTAAAAGTTTCAAGAATTTTATAGTAAGTACCCATAATACACCGCTAGCTAGATTCTTCTACTTTATTATGTTTGTTTTATCACACATGTATCCATCTCTCCATTTTATTTTTTAAAGGCATTTAAAGTATCTTACACACAAATGTATGTTTTCCTAAGTACTTTGGCATGCATATCATTCATTAGAGTTCATTGTTTGTTTATTGTTTCTTTCACTTGAGGTAAAACTGACATGCAGTGAGATTCACAAATAGTGGATATTGGTTAAATTTTGCCAAATTCATATATTTACATAACCCAGCCCCCCATCAAGATAGAGAACATTACCATCATCCCAGAAAAGTCTCTCATTCCCCTTCTCAGTTTCTGCCTCCACTTCCCAGAGGGAACTACTGTTATGATTTTTTTTCTGTCATAGATTGTTTTTGCCTGATTGAGAACTTCACTGATGTATTTTGTGTGAAGCTATTTTTACTGTCTGTAGTATTCTTGAGATTTACCCATGTTGTTGCATGTAGAATTAGTTTGTTCCGTTTTATTGATGAGTGATAGTCTACTGTATGACTTTACCACAGTTTGTTCATCTGTCCTATTTTAGTGGACATTTGAGTGGTTTCCAGTTTGAGACCATTGTGAATAAAGCTGTTTGAACATTCCTACTCAGGGTCTTTCTGTGGACTTGTGTTTCCCTTTCTTTTGAGTAAATTTTTAGATGTGGACTTGCTGGGCTATGGATTGTGTGTATTTGGTCTTAAAGGATCAAATACGTGGCCTTTTCCTCACTAACCATGTATGAGAGTTCTAGGTACTCCATATCCTCACCATCATGTTAGCCTTTTCCATTTTGGCCTTTCTGCTGGATATATAGTGGGAGAACTGGTAAGGAATGATCTGATTAATCTGGGAAGATGACTTTTAAACAAAAACTTAAAAGAGGTGAGGGAGCAAGCTGATTCTTATAAGACTGACAAACAGCAAGGAATCCAGTACGACTAGAGCACAGTGAGTGAAAAGGGGAATAGTGAACAGTACCAGAGAGGTAGCAAGGAAAGGGGAGTGCATATCATGTTGGACCTTGGAAGCAATTTCAAGGACTTTGGGATTTATTCTGAGATGGGAAATAAGTGTAAGATTTTGAATGGAAGAATGACATGACATGACCTAACTTGTGTATTAACAGGATTGCTCTCACTGTTCTGTGAAGCATAGATGAAGGTGCAGGCAGAGAACCAGTTAGAGGCGATTATAATGAGTCAAGCAAGGGCTGGGCATTTGGATGTAGAAAAACTAGGTGGTATTTGCTGGAGCAGTGTTTCCTCCATAGGGTTATTTGTTTGGGTTCTGAGAAATGTCATTTGAAAATAGGAAAGAAAATAATTCAGCTCAAGCCTTTTGTTCAGACAGCAATGGAGTCTCCCTCTACATGCATAAATATTCAGGGATTTTAACTTCTTAAGTAGCTTCTTAAGAGTTAGTCATCACTTATTAATACATAGGAATTCTGTATGTTACTGTTGCTTTTAATAAGCTATTTTTAATTCAATAACCAAAAAGGTCTAAATCTGGCCTTACTTGTTATGGATAAGTGGTATAATCATCATTTGTTTAAATAAAAATTTAATGAGTGAATATAATTTAATCTTTGTTTAGGAATCTGCATAATATAACCTTGAACAGCTCTTTTTCATTCGGTAATGTTTATTATAATTATAGAGCAAGTAGAAATATCTTTTTTCATGTGTTTTATTTAGGTTGATCCTTTTCATCTTTCTACAATGATATTTTATAAAATACTGAGTGCCTACTGGTAAGCCAAAATATTATACTAGGCAATGAGTAGGTTACAAAAACAGTATCAATTTAGTTCTCATCCTTAAAAGATTTACAGTCCCCAAATAGTACATGAGAATACATCTTTTAAAGGAAAAGGTAGAAAGGCAAATTAGACATGGTCTCTACCCTTAAAGAACTCACATTTTGGAGATCAGTATGTAAACACGAATAGTGACAGCACAGTACCCTAAGTATAAAATGTAGTAGTGCAGAATCACAAATGAGGGAGAAATTCTTCCTGGGAGAGGTAGAGAAAAAATCATTTTGAACCAGACTTTGAAACTCAAGTGGGAATTTCCCATGGTGGGGTGAGAGCATGAGGAATGGTGACAGCAGCAAAGATACGCACCTGTGTGAACAAAGGAACAGAGCAGACGTTTATGGCAGGTTTGCAAAACCTATGCCTTCAGATAGGCTTTATCTACAGATAGGTAATGTCACTCATGTGATAAAAAATATTTGTGCCTTCTTAATATTAGTGATATGCCCTGTTTAGAGCAGGCTTACGCTTTTTTGTTAGCTACTCATGCATTTAACAGACACTATAGAAAGCCACCTGATAAGGCAATGTTTTTCATGGTGTAAGCAAAAGCAATAAAGCGAAGAGGGAGCATTTCCTGCTGGAGAGAAGAGAGGGAAAGATGGATAAGGAAAATATATTTTGCAAATAATAAAAATGCATAGCAGGGTGACTTGCTGAACTTGGAGTCAGATGATGAAGCTAAAATTCACATTTGAGTCTCTAAAGTCTGTGCTCTTCTATTGCACTAGGCAGGCTGAAGTGACAAAAATGAATACTTTCAGACCTGGGTGTCATGATAGCAAGGCTCACGGCAAGAAAGTGTGCCTCTGAACTTTCTAAAGGTTGTTGTTCAGTGTTATCTCATCTTATTGTTCATGTTGTTATGTATAGAAAACTTATCTATAATTATTTTCAGCCCAAGAAGTTTTTAAGTTATTTGCTTAATTATAAGCTGTGGTTTATCTGATTCCAATTCCATTTTTATAAGATTGCATATTAAATAATTCTTCAAATTATTTAATTGTTTTTCCTTTGTTCACTTTAAAATCAGGCTGATTTGAGAGTGTATGCCTCTGTAAAATGAAAAATTGGAATTGATCTTGGTGTTATAGCAATTAACTGAAATCACAACTCAACCTAATTATTGTAAATTTTATAATATAAATAAATTTTACCCATCCAACATGTTATAAATAGTAAGTAGTCTTCGTACATAGCTATTCCGTTGTCTTTTTGTTTTGTTTTGTTTTGTTTTGTTTTGAGACTGAATCTCGCTCTGTTGCCCGGCCAAAGCCCATGTTCTTAATCATTGTACTATATTGCCTATAAAAATCAGAACTCCTTAGGGACCATGTTTTACACCTAAATAATTAATTTTATTATGGTTTATTTGAAAGAATAAATGAGAAATCTGATAAGGAAAAATTATGAGTGGGAAATTACCATGCTAGATAGAATGAGGCAATGCAGTATGAGGCTACATTTTTCGATTTATTTATTTATTTATTTATTTTGAGACAGGGTATCGCTGTGTTGCCCAGGCTAATCTTGAACTCCTGGGCTCAAGTGTTCCACCTGCCTCGGCCTCCCAAAGTGCTGGGATTATAGGTGTGAGCCACTGTGCCCAGCCCAAGGCTACATTGTTTAAAACACATTAAATATTGGCATTGGAGAGAGTTGAGTGGACTGGGAAAAGAAAAAAAAAAAAAAGCTTGAAAATACTCCCAGTCGGAGGTGAAATGTATTTTATAATATAGAGACTTAAGTTTTTTAAATTTTTTATTATTATGGGTACATAATAGGTGTATATATTTAGGGAATACATGTGACGTTTTGATAGGGGCATACAATGTGTAATAATAATCACATCAGGTGATTGGGATATATATCGCGTCAGCATTTACCATGTTTTTGTTTAGGAACTTCCCAATTTTACTATTTTAGTTATTTTAAAATATGTAATAAATTACTGTTGGTTGTCATCATGCTGCCATGCTATCAAATACTAGGTCCTACTCATTCTGTCTCACTATATTTTTCTACCCATTAACCATCCCCACTTTTTCTCCCCCTCCCCAGTACCCTTCCCAGCCTCTGGTAACTCATGCTTTCTATTGTTTTAATGGAAAATTGAGTTCAATTGTTTTAATTTTTAGCTCCCACATAATGAACAAGAACATGCAAAAGTTTTCTTTCTGTGCCTGGCTTATTTCACTTAACATAATGTCCAGTTTCGTCCATGTTGTGCAAATGATAAGTGTTTTCATTCTCTTTTCTAGCTGAATAATATTCCATTGTTTATAGTTCCACATTTCCTTTATCCATTTATCTGCTGATAGACACAGGTTGATTCCAAATCTTGGCTATTATGAAAAGTACTGCAGTAAACATGAAAGTACAGATATCTCTTTGATATACTGATTTTCATTCTTTCAGGTATATACCTAGCAGTGAGATTGCTGAATCATATGGTAGTTCTGGTTTTTTTTTTGTTTTTTTTTGTTTTTTTTTAGATTTTTGAGGAACTTCCATACTGTTTTCCATAGTGGCTGTACTAATTTACATTCCCACCAACAGTGTATGAGGATTCCTTTGGGAACATTTTTAATGATTAAGGAGAGTATATGATTTTATACATGACATTAGGACAGATGGCTCACTCTTTTGGGAAAAAAGGTAGATTTTTGTCTCTCCTTACAGAAAAAATAAATTATAGATGTAAAAATAAACTATTAAAAGGGGCAAAGAACTGACAAGGGTGAATTTTTTTCATTTTCTGACCAACTAATAATCTCAGACACTGGCTTTTTTTTTTTTCTTTGCTTTTTTGTCTTTTTTTCTGAGACCGAGTATTGCTCAGTTGCCCAGGCTGGAGTGCAGCTGTGCAATCTCCGCTCACTGAAACCTCCGCTTCCCAGATTCAAGCAATTGTCTTGCCTTGGCCTCTGGAGTAGCTGAGATTACAGGCACATGCCACTACACTCGGCTAATTTTTTTTATTTTTAGTAGAGATGGGGTTGGCCAGGCTGGTCTCAGACTCCTGGACTTAAGCAATCCACCCGCCTCAAGCCTCCCAAAAGTGCTGGGATTACAGGTGTGAGCCAGTGCACCCAGCTGACATTGGCATATTCTGTTCTCACCTACAACTGCCTCTCTTTTGAACAAGTTGCCAGATATCAGAACTAGTTAAACAAAATAAATGAATGCTTGAATGCTGTGTCCTAAAGGCATCACCAAGAGTAAGATGGATTTGTAAAAGTCCAAAAGAAAACATCTGACTTAACATGTTCACCTACACATAGAAATTAAGGGTTAAGAGATTAAGGGTTCTGAGCTGGGAACAAAAAGCAAACTTGGTGTGTGTGCTAAGAATATTTTTCTTAATATTTGAGGATATCTGAGAATTGAAGAGTATGCATGTAACTGACTCATGTTGGGATTGGCAAAAACGCCTTGTGTCAGTGAGCATTCAGGGTCAGTAAATACGGCAACAGACTACCAACGTAGAAGAAGAGAATTTGCTGTTTAGTGACACTGTTCTCCCCACCCCACGTGCACACAATACGTGATTAGTTTCTGCCACCTCCTAGGGGTCATTAGGTGTTCCTTAGATATACTGTTTGAGCACTTCTACTTGTAGTTGTCCTACAGATGCTTTCACAAGTCCACAGAAATACCTTGTACATAATAATACACAAGTGTTTTTGTGTAGCACTTAGGAGACAGGTAGGCATTTAGGTTGTTTTATCAATTTGTATCTGGTTAAATAAATTTGATACATCAAAATATACGTCAGTAGAGTGGAATATAATGCAGCTATTGTAAGGAATGTAGTAGAAGTATTGGTATGGAAAGATCTCCAGGATACATCAAGCAAACCAAAGCTAGGGATAAAGTTCTATATTGTGTATATCTTATATCTATTTATATAGGACTATATATATATTCCTTTATATATTTAAAAATGTACACATTTGTATATACATCACAATATTGGAAACATCATACGCATTCTTAACAGGCTACCTATGAGGGCTGGAACTTTTTATACTGTTAGAATGTTTTTTATCCATAAGAGACAGAGAGTGAGTGAGTGAGTGTGTGTGTGTGTGTGTGTGTGTGTGTGCGTTTGAATTTAATAAGGTATATACCAAAATTCAGTGTTGATTCAGGTTGATAGGGCTGGATGAGACTCATACTTTTATGTGGCAGTTGGTAGTATCACAAACTAGGTGTGGTGACTAAACCAAAATCTATTTTGAGAACCTGTTATATGCCAGGCATTATACTAAACATTTTATTCACATTTATCTTACTTAAATCTCCATCTCTATAAAGTAGATACTTTTTTTCTCTGACTAGAGGGAATAGATTTAGAAGACTGGTTTCTTGCTGGGAGTCACAAACTGTTTCACTATTGGAGCTGGGTTCTAATCAAGACAGCCTGAGTCCAGATAATGTGCTTTCTGCACCTACACATACTGTGGAAATGTGTATGAAAGGTTATCATATCAGACAAAAGACCAGGATTTTCAGTCAGTCAGTTTGAACTCAAAATGGAGATAACCACTGCCCTTCTTTGAAGAAATCATATTAGTTGATTTGTATTCAAATACCTTCTGAATGTATGAAGTACTATATGAATAAGAGATTTTAATCAATAAAATATCTTTTAGCCATAGCCCACTTTCTTTATATGTCAAGTTCAAATGTTTTAACTCCTCCTCATCTCATCTATAAAATGCAAGCTTTGTTTTTGTCACCTGTTTTGAATCTCTTTACATAACTCTCAGTTTTGACAATTCTTTTTGCTATATTGAGGAAATATTCAGTGTTTCTGACAAATTTTTTTTCTTTCTACCTAAACTGATTTTATCACTAGTTGTATCGTGTTAACAACATGCTTTCAAGGCCTACTACTGGAATCTCTATTTTAAAAACAAGTGAGAAAAAGAAATTGCAAGTCTATATGATCTGTTTGCTACTTTTAAAAAAATACGTGAACTTAGTTTTTCTTCTTTTTAGGAACATCATCTTCAACGAGCTATTTCAGCACAGCAGGTGTATGGCGAGAAGAGGGATAATATGGTTATACCAGTCCCAGAGGCAGAAAGTAATATTGCTTACTATGAGTCTATATATCCTGGGGAATTTAAGATGCCAAAGCAGCTCATTCACATACAGCGTAAGTAATGATTCTCTTAATGACTTTATTTTCTACATTTTTCCTATTATGTAATGACAGATTTTTATCTGTTGAGGAACATTTTCATTACTTATTTCATTGACCTGCGTCAGCTTAAGAGTTATTAGAGCCCATTTTCAACTTTTAGAATGATAATTTGAGATATCTGCCTGACAAGAAAAGATAGCATTTATTCTACATTTTTTGTTTTATCCCAGCATGCAATCTTGTGCTGCTTTAGACAAGTAGGATTTAAAAAAAAAAAAAATGCCTCAGATATAGAAATAGTTTTCCTCCTGTTCAGAATTAATAATGTTAATGGTCTTAAAGAACTTCTTGACGTAAGTGAAGGTTAGCAGACTTTTTCTGTACAGGGTCAGATTGTAACTACTGTAGGCTTTGTGGGTCATTCAGTCTGTCACAACTATTCAGCTCTGCTATTGCAGTGCAAAATCAGCCAAAGAGAATACAAAAATGAATGAACATGGCTGTGTTGCAATAAAACTTTAATGATAAAAACAGGTGGCAAGCCAGAATTGGCCCATGGGACATAGCTTGCCAACCCCAGATCAGTTTTTTTCTAGTAGAGTGATGCTAATTTTTAAAATATTTATAGTGTTCTGATTGGGAACTTATTTTGCTTAATAGTGATAGGGTCTTCATAAGAAATGATCATTTGATAACTGTGTGTGACATTTGGTGATAAATAGCTGAGAGCTTTTACTCAATCTCCAAGTAATTAACAACTTAAAAACAAATAATTGAAAAGTTAGTAAGGTAAAATTCCTGCAGCTTTCATTGTCTTGTTAATCTCTATGATCAAGAAGTTTTCCTAGGGGACCATCTACATTTTTTTTTTTTAGGACAATATAAACCTATTTTGTTTTTATTGTTCCTTGCAAGCACATTGAGAAACCAATTTTAACTAGTTTACTTGTGCACTCACATGTTTTGTTACATTTAAGAGATAGACACAGACATTACAAACAAATCTGATAAATATTAGAACCTAAAAAGTTGTTTTCCAGAAAATCATGTCAAGGTGGATTTGAAAGCTAGGGATCTGATCTTTCCCATGTATGTTAACTAGAACCACATTCTGTTCTGCTGCCACAAGCTATATTATCTTATAAATGCATGCTTTTAGGTTAAAGCAAGGTTGAGTAAAATAAGATAAAAGTATACTAATTTATATTATCATTATGAGAAAAAAATTGGTTCATGTCTTAAAGATGGCTTACTTATGATCAAAATCTATAAAATATATCTTACTGTTAACTAGTGAATTATATGTGGTCAGTAAAGTCAAAAGATACTATATTGAAAAAGGAATTGACTGCTGACATTATAATCAAATATTAACAAGTGACAGCAGAATTGTAGCTTATTTGGGAGGAAATTTTTTTATCGGTACAAATTTGAGGTAACTTGTCTTTGGAAAGATGTATACTTTGGAATATTAGTAAAGATAGTGCTGCTGAATTTGTGTTAGCTGCCCCGTATCTATGGGAGGTTGCAAAGAAACATACAGAGAAGCCTCCTGCACAGTTCCTCCAGCTTCATCCAATGTTAACCTCATGCACAACTATAGTGCAGTATCAAAACCAAGAAACTGAAGTTGGTACAATCTAGAGTTTATTTAGATTTCAGCAGTTAGACATGCACCACGTATATATGTGTGTTTGTGGTTCTGTGTCATGTGTAGCCCTGCGTAACCACCACCACTATCAAGACACTCACCGCCACCATCACCATCAGACTCCCTCTTGTTACTCTCTTATAACCGTACCTCTCCCTCCCCCCATCCACTGGCCAACACTCATCTGTGATCCATCTGTATAATTATGTTCACAGATGTTATATAAATGGAATCATGCAGTATGCATCCTTTTTAGGTTGGCTTTTTTCACTCAGTATCATTGAGGTTCATTCAGTTGTTGGATGTATCAGTAGTTCATTCCTTCTTATTGCTGAGCAGTATTCCATGACATGTATATAATACAGTTTATTTAATCATTCACTTATTGAAGAACATTGGGTAGTTTCCAGTTTTTGATCATTACAAATAGAGCTGCTATGAACATTCATGTACAAGGTTTTTTGAGAACGTGATTTTGTTGATGTTTGTTTGCTTGTTGAGACAGTCTCACTCTGTCACCCTAGCTGGACTGCAGTGGTGCAGTCTCAGCTCACTGCAACCTCCACCTCCTGGTTCAAGCGATTCTCGTGCCGCAGCCTTCCGAGTAGCTGGGATTACAGGTGTGTGACACCATGCCCGGCTAATTTTGTATTTTTAGTAGAAATGCAGTCTCAGCTCACTGCAACCTCCACCTCCTGGTTCAAGCGATTCTCATGCCTCAGCCTCCCAAGTAGCTGGGATTACAGGTGTGTGACACCATGCCCGGCTAATTTTGTATTTTTAGTAGAAATGCAGTCTCAGCTCACTGCAACCTCCACCTCCTGGTTCAAGCGATTCTCGTGCCTCAGCCTTCCGAGTAGCTGGGATTACAGGTGTGTGACACCATGCCCAGCTAATTTTGTATTTTTCACCATGTTGGCCAGGCTGGTCTCAAATTCCGGACCTCAAGTGATCCACCCGCCTTGGCCTCCCAAAGTGCTAGGACTATAGACATGAGCCACTGCACCCAGCCAGAACATGAGTTTTCTTCCTCTGGGGTATATATTCATGAGTGTAGTTGCAGAGTTCATCCATTTTTAGTTTGGGAGGGAACTGCCACGCTGTTTCCTGGAGTAGGTGTACCATTTTATATTATTACCAGGTGTATATTACCCAGTTTCTCCCTCTCTCTCCAGCACTGGGGGTTGCCACTATTTTTCATCTAAGCCATTCTAATAGGTGTGTAGTGATATCTCATTGGACTCATCTCGCTCTGTCACCCAGGCTGGAGTGCAGTGGCGTGATCTCAGCTCACTGCAACCTCTGCCTCCTAGATTCAAGCAGTTCTGCTGCCTGAAGACTCCCAAGTAGCTAGGAATACAGGCACATGCCACCATGCCAAGCTAATTTTTTTTTTTTTTTTTTTTTTTTAAGTAGAGACGGGTTTTCTCCATGTTGGCCAGGCTGATCTCAAACTCCTGACCTCAGGTGATCCACCCGACTAGACCTCCCAAAGTGTTGACAGGCATCAGCCACCATGCCTGGCCTCTTTTGCCCACTTTATGTGGGATGGGTGTCTTAATGTTGAGTTTCAAGTGTTTAACAGTAGCTGAATCTGGGTAAAGAGTATGCAGGTGTTCTTTGTACTGTTTTTATTTCAACAACTTGTATAAGTTTCGACTTCTAAATAAGGTTTTTTTAATGGATACTTTTTCCTAAAGTAGAATCTACATTTACCTTACCTCCCAGAACGGATATCCTGTCTCTGTGCTCAGCTTCTGAAAGATTATTTTCTCCTTCCCTCTGCCTGCCTTCACATCCCCTGCAGCATATTCTTCTGGTACCGCTTTCTGACAGATGAAATCTATAGCAGCCAGAGAACTTTATGTACAAAGCATCTTGTATCTGGGATTTCAAATTTGATATTCCCCATTTTCGCTAAGTACATTCTAGAGGTGACCCCAAGCTCTAGCTTATAAACAAAGGAAACTGAAGATTTTCATGATCTAGCTAGTCAGTGATATCTTTGTCTTAGATCTGAGGCAAAGATGTCAAATATGTATCAAGTGTTTTTAATTGTAACAATTTTAATCAACTTGAGGATTTCCAAAAGCCCATAGTAATAACACAGCACCTTCACAACAGTCTTTTCTGCTGCTCAGAATTGATATCAAGAGCTTTGCAAGTACATATTATAAATCATGCAGTTAGTGCTCAGGTCAAAACTGGTGTGATTATTTTTCTTCAACCTTGGATAGTGTTCCTTCCTTCTTTTGAAGCTGGGAGTATGTTTTTTCCTAATCCACATTGTGTGCTGTTTCATGGATCCAGATACCCTTTCACTGTTTGCTTCCTGTATTTTTAAAATGCTTTTGAAGTTATGGACATATTCACCCAATGCACACTTGAGTCATAAATGGCATTTGTTACATAGACACATGTATTTCATCTCTATTACTAAACTTAATTCCTTGTCTTAGATCTAAGGCAGGGATATCAAATACCTGCCACCCCATGAGAAATATCTATTGCTACACTTTAAATACCATGGTTTGTACCAGTCTGGATTTCCTTTAAAAATCATCTTATCAGTATATAAATCCTATTGTATTTCACCTAAGCTTATGTTACGTCTATGTGGTTGTTATGGTATACTTTTTCCTGCATCTGTGTGTCATACATAATACTGTATTTTCGTACCTATATGCATCTCTGGGTTTATTCTTATCAGAGTATTTTTAAAGTAGCCAGCTTCCACAGTGTAGTTCTCATTATTTAAGAATTATAGGCCAGGTGCAGTGGCTCACACCTGTAATCCCAGCACTTTAGGAGGCCAATGTGGGCAGATCACCTGAGGTCAGGAGTTTGAGACCAGGCTGGCCAACATGGTGAAAACCCGTCTCTACTAAAAAATACAAAAATTAACCAGGCATAGTGACAGGCCTGTGTGTAATCCCACCTACTTGGGAGGCTGAATGAGGTAGGAGAATTGCTTGAACCCAGGAGGTGGGGGTTGCAGTGAGCCAAGATCATGCCACTGCACTTCAGCCTGGGCAACAAGAGTGAAACTCCCATCTAAAAAAAAGAAAAAAGAATTATTAACAAGCTAGGTCTCACTTTAATTGATAGAACTTAATTATAAGAGATGACCTATTTGCCTGTTTTTCTTTAGACCCTGTTTTTTACTTTAAACACATCCAATAACATGACCCAGAAAATCTGAAGATACTCCTAATTCTAGGAACATGATGAATATTTTATATTTTTATTAGCTTGGGTTGAGGTTGTTAGTTGGAAGCTGCAGATTCAGCTACAGCTAAATTACATATTAAGGTTGTTGGCTGTGGGTTTTTTGGTCAAATGAAATCCTAAAGTGGGTTTTTACATGTTAGCGTTTCTCTAGAGTTTTGGTATTTAAAATGTGAATAACATTGGGCACTCTTCCTATTTAAGATTTTATATGAGTTTGCACTGAATAAAAAAGCCTCTTGGAGAGGCCAAAGGACTTGGACACTCAGGTCCTTGTTCATGTCAGAGGGAAAGAACCGGAGCTCCTTGATTTGTGTGATAGAAATCATTCTTTTCAGTCTTGATGCAGCCCCTGATATGTTGGGTGTAGATATTGATGATGTAATATCTACCAGAAGCTATGGCAAGTGTGTTTTGATGCAAAGCAAGGCGATCCTTGGCGAGCTCATTTTGTTTTTATGAACAATTAAGCTTTGTGACTGTGGTTTGACATGTGACATGATCTAAAGAAAAATATTCATATTGATAAGCTTAATTTTGGTAAGTAATTAAATGACGTTTTATAGTAGCGGTGGTTCTTGCCAGCAGATCTGAGGTCCTCTCATTTCCATCAACATGACAGTGTTCCCATAGGGAAACAGACCTCCTAGGCAGGAATGTACTCACCAAGTAACAGCTGCTGAAAACTCAGAATCTGAAACGTTCCGCAGCTCAAAACTTTTGAATACCAGTGTGATGCCACAAGTGGAAAATTATACGCCTGCCCTCATGTGATGATGGATCACAGTCAAAACTTTGTTTCATTCATAAAATTATTCAAAATATTACATAAAATCATCAGGCTGGCAGGATGCATTGGCTTACACCTGTAATACCAGCATTTTGGAAGGCCGAGGCGGATGGATCACTTGAGGTCAGGAGTTCGAGACAAGTCTGACCAACATGGAGAAACCTTGTCTCTACTAAGAATACAAAATTAGCCAGGCATGGTGACACATGCCAGTAATCCCAGCTACTTAGGAGGCTGAGGCAGGAGAATCACTTGAACCTGGGAGGCGGAGGCGTGATGAGCCAAGATTGTGTCATTGCACTACAGCCTGGGCAACAAGAATGAAACTCCGTCTCAAAAATAATAATCATAATAATAAATCACCATCAGGCTGTGTTTATAAGGTATATGTGAAACATAAATGAACTTTGTGTTAGGACTTGGGTCCTATCCTCAAGATATCTCATTATATGTATTCATATATTCCAAAATCCAAAACATTTCTGGTCCCAAGCATTTTGGGTGAGGGATTCCCAACCTACACTGTTATTGGTAGTGACTTCTAACACTTCAGCGTTAAAGACTACTCCCTTAGCTTTTGGTAAAGTAGTTGACTAATCTATAAAATAGGACAAATATTATAGAAAAAAATTATTTAAAGGTCTTCTTTTGTTTTATAAAAATTGTGATGATTTTTGAGCTATAAAAATGGCACTTGCATATGGTTCCATGGAATATGTTTTAATGGTTGCTTTATGTTCTTAATAATGGGTCTAGTTTATTTGCTTTTAGGAGTGGGTGGAGGGGGTCACATCCATTGTCTTATTACTTATATGTATATTCATAGTGAAGATAATCTTTCTTTAACTTTAAATGTGGAAGGCAAATCTGTAAGCTTAGATTGTTTGTGACTTTGAGAACAAAATCCAAAAATTCTTTCTTACTTCTTTAGAAAGTGTAGGTCTTGCTTTTATGCAGACATCTGTGAGGTTTTTGTTGGTGAATTCACACAGTAAATGATTGCGAATGGTTCCTTCTGTCAGCTTTTAGTTTGGATGCTGAACAGCCTGATTATGATTTGGATTCCGAAGATGAAGTATTCGTGAATAAACTGAAAAAGAAAATGGACATCTGCCCATTGCAATTTGAGGAGATGATTGACCGCCTAGAAAAAGGCAGTGGTCAGCAGGTACAACTTCATTTGTATATAACAAGTGTATACATACCGTGTGTAAAGAACTATACCGTATGGAGAGAGTGAGATTGAAGGGTGGGGGTAATCAGGCAGGCTTTAGAGTTAAAAAGTATGAATTCAAATCTCATCTCTGCTTATCAGTAACCTGTGTAATCTTGAGCAATATTTTTAGATTTTTCTTTTCAATCCTAGTTCCCCCAGGATTGTTGTAAAGATTAAAAAATTTATATAAAGCACCCTAGCTCAGTGACTGACATGCATACTGTACTCCTCACGTTTGCCATTTGTTAATAATGTTGTAATATCAATATTGTCCTTTAAATTTAGAAGTAAATACTTAAAACCTTGTATGTGTATTGTATGAAAATGACATAATGTTTTTACATTTAGCCAGTCAGTCTGCAGGAAGCCAAACTACTGCTAAAAGAAGATGATGAACTAATTAGAGAAGTTTATGAATATTGGATTAAAAAGAGAAAAAACTGTCGAGGGCCATCTCTTATTCCATCAGTAAAACAAGAGAAGAGAGATGGTTCCAGCACAAATGATCCTTATGTGGCTTTTAGAAGGCGTACTGAAAAAATGCAGACTCGAAAAGTAAGTGAACTTGAAGAAATTTTTTGATGTTTATATAATAAAAATGATGTATAGTTATGACTTAATGTGGTTTAATTTGTATTCAAATATGACTTTCTATCCAATTACAATAAAAAATACTAACTTAAATTAACCTTAAGATTTATTATGCAGTTGTTAATGTTATATTTTAATGTTAATCTGCTTAAAAATCAGTACAAAATTGATTTCCTGGTGATCTGTGCTCCCTTTCATTATCTTTAAATTCTAATTTAATCCTTAAAATATATAAATTTTTATGTGTCCATAACTATACCACTAGTTAGAAATACTAACATTAAACAAGCAACTTCACATTTGCAGAATCGAAAAAATGATGAAGCCTCTTACGAAAAAATGCTGAAGCTGCGTCGAGATCTAAGTCGAGCTGTTACTATTCTAGAGATGATAAAAAGAAGAGAAAAGAGTAAAAGAGAGCTATTGCACTTAACACTGGAAATTATGGAAAAGAGGTAAAGTATATTTTAATAATGTCAGAGGCACTTAACACTGGAAATTATGGAAAAGAGGTAAAGTATATTTTAATAATGTCAGAGGAAGTATAGTGCCATTAACATTTTCTTTATTGAGTTAATTTATTTCCTATGCAATAATCTAATTACAGAAATACCCTTTTTTAATAATAAAAACTGTTTAAATATGTGGTACTTTTTATACTTTTACGTGTTTTCCTCTATTTTCTTTAAAAGTGACTGGATTCACTAAAGCTAAAATATATGAAGTATTTCCATTTCAAATTGGTATTTTTTTGGTCCTTTAGTTGTATGTAGGACTGTGAGGGAGACAATTCTGAAGTTTTTGAGTTAATTGATAGGACTAATTCTTTTTTAATGCATATAGGATTAAAAACACTAGGTTGTTAAATAGAAAAGCTTAAAGAAAAAGGGGGAAAGGCCCATCAGTCTTACTACTCAAGCGTTTGGCAAGGTACACAATAAAAACTTAAAACCCACCTGCCCTATTTCTCGTCCCTATCCCCAAGGAAAACCAGTGTTAAATTTCTTGTGATTACTTTTAGAAAAATTAGTTTTATGGCTCAGGCAATTCTAACTAGCAGAAAGATCCTTAGCACCACTGTAGGCATTAATTTCAACTTCCTCACCAAATCCTTCACCAAAATTGCTATGTTAAAAATCCAGCTTTTGACTTTTTCCCCTCAGTCATCTATTTATATGCCATGATAAAGCTGTAAGCCAAAAAAGTAAAATGAACAAACAAAAGGAATTTGTTTGACATTGAATAGTCAAAGTTTAACTGCAGTCTTGCCTTAAATGTAATTGATGTTTATAATTTTATCCCAGTCAGCTAGTTATTAATGGTCATAAAGATAAGTACTTACAAAACTAACTTGCAAAACTTTCTTCTTTTTCCAGCTTTATTTAGGTATAATTGACAAATAAAAATTACATATTTTATATGTTGATCAAAGGTTACAAACTTGCAGTTCTGAAATGAGTAAGTTGTGGAGACCTAATGTACAGCATGGTTAATAACAATGTATTATATACTTGAAATTTGCTAAGAGAGTAGATCTTAAGTAATCTCACCACATATACACACAAGGTAACTATTTGAGGTGATGGATATGTTAATTAGCTTGATTGTGGTAATCATTTCACAGTATAAATGTGTATCAAAACATCACGTTGTATTCCTTAAATATATATAATTGTAAACTTTCGTTTTTACAATTTCAGGTATAATTTGGGTGACTACAATGGAGAGATCATGTCTGAGGTTATGGCACAGAGACAGCCAATGAAACCTACTTATGCCGTGCCCATTATCCCTATTACTAATAGCAGTCAATTTAAACACCAGGAAGCAATGGATGTGAAGGAGTTCAAAGTTAATAAGGTGATTAACTTTTTTTGTGATAATAGTATCTAATAATGGGTTGGTATTTTATCATTAGAATGAAAGTTAAAAAGAAAAATACAGGCCGAGCGCGGTGGCTCACGCCTGTAATCCCAGCACTTTGGGAGGCCAAGGCGGGTGGATCACGAGGTCAAGAGATCGAGACCATCCTGGTCAACACGGTGAAACCCCGTCTCTACTAAAAATACAAAAAATTAGCTGGGCATGGCGGCGCATGCCTGTAATCCCAGCTACTCAGGAGGCTGAGGCAGGAGAATTGCCTGAACCCAGGAGGCGGAGGTTGCGGTGAGCCAAGATCGCGCCATTGCACTCCAGCCTGGGTAACAAGAGCGAAACTCCGTCTCAAAAAAAAAAAAAGAAAAAAAAAAGAAAAATACATATATGCCAAGCACAGTGGCTTATGCCTGTAATCCTAGCACTTTGGGAGGCCAACATGGGTAGATCACCCGAGGTCAGGAGTTTGGGACCAGCCTGACCAACATGGTGAAACCCTGTCTCTACTAAAAATAGAAAATATTTAGCCAGACGTGGTGGCATGCACCTGTCATCCCAGCTACTCGGGAGGCTGAGACAGCAGAACTAATTGAACCCAGGAGGTGAAGGTTGCAGTGAGCTGAGATTGCACCACTGCGCTATATAAAGCCTGGGTGACAGAGCAAGACTCGATCTCAAAACAAAAGATAAAAAAAGAAAACTACCTTAATGTATGCTGCAATGATTATGCCATAATATGAAGAAAAGCAAAAGTCTATAATTAAAATTTTATTTTTGTTTCTCTTATTTCCTTATAAAGGGAAGCTTTTGTTACTATATCTGATAAAAGGAAAATATCCCTTTTACAAGTTGTAGGATTATGAAGTATTGAAATAATTCAAATGAAATATGGAGAGTTAGTTAGGGAGAAAGACATGAAATCTTCCCTGATTAGTTTTTCTTTTTCTTTTCTTTTTTTGAGGTGGAGTCTTGCTCTGTCACCCAGGCTGGAGTGCAGTGGCACAATCTCGGCTCACTGCAACCTACATCCCCCCAGGTTCAAGCGATTCTCTAGCCTTAGCTTCCTGAGTAGCTGGGACTATAGGTGTGAGCCACCACGCCTGGCCTCTTATGAGTTTTTCTGTCTTTTATGGACACATTCGTGTATAAGAGGGAATTCTGGTATCGGTTTTTTGTTGTTTTTTTTTTTGTGACGGAGTCTCGGCCATGTGGGACTGCAGTGCATGATCTCGGCTCACTGCAACCTCCACTTCCCAGGTGCAAACAATTCTCCTGCCTCAGCCTCCTGAGTAGCTGGGATTATAGGCTTGAGCCACCACACCCAGCTAATTTTTGTATTTTTAGTAGAAACAGTGTTTCACCAGCTTGTCCAGGCTGGTCTCGAACTCCCAACCTTGTGATCCGCCCTCCTCAGCCTCCCAAAGTGCTGGGATTATAGGCGTGAGCCACTGTCCCTGGCGTGGAAATTCTGGTATCTTAATAGTTTGTAATATAATTATTTAGAAATGGACGTATTTGACAAATTAGTACTTAACCAAATCCCAATTTGTGAAGAATAAAATTTGTAAGAGGAAATAAAATTAGCAAAGGGAAACTGAGGTAAATAAAGAAGAGCAGTTAATTAAACGGCAGTTTCTTGGAAAGTGTACGTCTAAGGAAAAAATACTTTAGGTATGTTTTGTATGAAATTTTTCATGAAACTTTGTATCCACCATGCCAGTTCAATTTGGGGAACGGGCAAGTTGGCCATCAGTTTTATCTCCCCTGCATCATTTAATGTCATGTTCACGCAGGTTTTTTTATTGTGGTAAACAGATCTTCAGTCCTGAACCATACAACCTGCGACAACTGTTAGAATGATGATTTCCCCAGCCTGGACTTTTTTTTTCTTTTTTGGTCATTTAAAGCAGTGCCAGGGACCAGACCATTTTGTGAGAAAACACAGACTTTTTTTTTTTTCCACTTTGTTAACATGGACATTTTGATTTTAAAAAACGTAGAGGAGGGTGGGCAGGAGAAGAATAGAGAGTTATTCTCTTCAATAATCTGTAAAGTTAGAGTTGTGGAGTTGTGCCCCAAAATATTGTTTTAGTTTACTCATGTATGTATTTACTTAAATTTTGTATTTATTTAAATTTTATGTCCTGCATTTATAATTTATTAGTTCTAAATCTTTAAAGTTTAATGGGATTGTTCCCACTCTTACTATTTTAATGTGGTCCCCCTTCCTGAGCCCTCCATGATTTTGTGGACTACTTTAATTATCCTTCAGCCTTCATATTTCAAGATTAATTGTCCTATTCTGTGCTTTCCCCTGTATGTGCCACTCATGCTTGAAAGTTACTTACTTTAGGCCAGGTGCAGCAGCTTCATGCCTATAATCTCAAAACTTTGGGAGGCGGAGGCCGGCAGATCACTTGAGGTCAGGAGTTCAAGACCAGCCTGGCCAGCATGGTAGAGCCCCATCTCTACTAAAAATACAAAAAATTAGCCAGGCGTGGTAGTGCGCGCCTGTAATCCCAGCTACTTGGGAGGCTGAGGCAGGAGAATCACTTGAACCCGGAAGGCAGAGGTTGCAGTGAGCCTAGATCACACTACTGCACTCCAGCCGGGGCGACAGAGCAAGAGTCCATCTCAAAAAAAAAGAAAAGTAATAGATAATAATGTAGTCCTAAGTACTGCCCTAGCTGACAGTTCATGTTAGCTTTTATATAGTGCTTTGCATTGCCATGGCTAGCTTTGATTTTATTATCCTGTCAAATACCACAATAGAAATTGTAGAGATAACCTTGTAGTTTGATAGTTAACTTTTCCTAAAAAACCGTAATGCCATAAACTACATAAAACGTAACATAAATATTTAGGATATTTACATAACTGTGGTGCTTGCCATGATCTTTTCATTTCCAACAAATCCAGTTTTTGCCACTAATTTTCCTTACCTATTGCCTACATATCAAATTCATACTTCTCCCAACTTTTGCCATCATCTGCAATGCATGTTTCTAACATGCTGTGTTCCATCAGCCCAGTTACTCTTGCCCGTATATGTTATCCTGCGCTTCCCGTAATTATTTCATGTATTTATCCTCTAAAACTATTCAAATTTCATCATTTCAGAAAGCTTTCATTGTTCAGCCAGCAAATCCTTACTGCTCTTTATTTGTATAGCCCCTCACTCAGCATTATGGCCTTGTTTTCTGTGTTAACAGTTACCTGTAGTTTGCTTTGTGTTTTTACAAAGACATTTTCATTATTCTTTGTCCTATATTTGTTATTTCTTGAGAATAAGGACTAGACAATCCCCCTTTTAAAAGAAATTTCTCTTCTAGAATTTTCATAGAAAATTAAGAAAAAGCGAGAAGCCAGCAGTAAATATACTAACTGCAGTTGTAAGACTTCAGAAGTTGGAGAACTTCTGTTCTCTCCTTTCACTTTAATTGAAACAAAATTGTTTGTGGGATTATGTTTAGATTGTAGGACAAATTTATGCTTTCATGGAGGCCAACTTCTCTAGACTTTACAATATAAGATGGCCATATACAGAGTCTTGTGTCTCTTATGAATATGAATGCCCTCATTATAGCAATAAACTTCTTTTTTAAATTTCCCCCAAAACTGCAAGTTCGTTGAACATGGTTTCTGGTATATAATTAATTCATGTCTTTGTTGCAGCAAGATAAAGCCGATCTTATCCGACCGAAACGGAAATATGAAAAGAAGCCCAAAGTCTTACCATCGTCTGCCGCTGCTACTCCCCAACAGACGAGTCCTGCTGCACTGCCGGTCTTCAATGCTAAAGATCTGAATCAGTATGACTTTCCCAGCTCAGACGAAGAACCTCTCTCCCAGGTACAAATAGGATTCTCTGTGAATGTTGAGGGAGGGATGTAGGAAGTCGCATATCTGACCCACTTTCTTTATTTCATTTAAAGGTTTTGTCTGGCTCTTCGGAAGCTGAGGAAGACAATGATCCTGATGGACCTTTTGCTTTCCGTAGGAAAGCAGGCTGTCAGTACTATGCTGTAAGTTTCAGACTGTCTTTGTAAATAACAAACTGTTTACCTTTAACTGGCAAAATAAAATAATTTGGATTATTTTTTTTAAGCCTCACTTAGACCAAACTGGCAATTGGCCTTGGACTAGTCCTAACGATGGAGGATTAGGGGATGTGCGATACAGATACTGCTTAACTACTCTCACCGTACCCCAAAGGTGTATTGGATTTGCACGAAGACGGGTTGGGCGCGGTGGAAGGTAAGAGATTTCCGTATTCCTAGCAGAGGGATATTTTAGGCATTAGAGTGATCGAATCTAACTTGTAAAGTCAATTAATCCTTCTGAACAGCTCGTTAGTTCCTATTTGCTATTCTTAATTGATTTGTTTACTAAAGTATTTTTGCTGCTATGCTACCTGGTTCTAACACATCTATAGCTTTTGACATAACTCTAATGGGTCCCTAATGGACCTGCTTTTCTCCCCAAGGTGGAAAACCTCAGATAAATTATCAAGGGATAGAATTGTGAGAAAAGGCAGCAGATGAAGACAAATGTAAATCCTGATTGCACACAGTGTATTAAGTTAAAGAAACTGCAGAAAAGTTGTTCACGCTAACTAGTGTAACGGGCTGAACTTGACAATGAAAAGGATCCATGCATAACCTGATCTTGACATCATAGTTTGTCAGGATCTAATTGTTCTTCCATGTTTAAACCTTATAGAATTCCTTCTTTCATACCCTGAATGCCTTTATGCAAGAAGTTGTTTGTATGGGGACATGAAATAAATAGCAAAACACATAAACTCAAGGAATGGAGAGACGTTAATGTATAATGTGCGGGAAAATTTAAAGGGAAGGCAGATAATAGTGTCAAGGCACTCTTTCAGGAAGAAACCCAAGGGTGTATTTACGATAAACTGATAGCTTATACATAGGTTTTTTTTATTTTTAACTCTTAATTGCCGAGGATTTTTTAAATCATTTAAACATTGGTTAAGAATTATCTAGGCACTAAAATACATTTTATTTAGGCCCTTTTTTTCCATCACTATGTTGATATCAGGAGCAGTGAAAAATCTCTACGTTGGCAATATTTTATTCTATTACTACCATTAATCAATGTTATTATTTTGAGTTAGAGCCATTTATAATCTTAAATAAATAACATAAGAGGCCGAGCATGGTGGCTCATGCCGATAGTCCCAGCACTTTGGGAGGCCAAGGCAGGCGGATCACTTGAGGTCAGGAGTTTGAGACCAGCTTGGCCAACATGGGGAAACCCCATCTCCACTAAAAATACAAAAATTAGCTTGGCATGGTGGCAGGCTCCTGTAACCCCAGCTACTTGGCAGGGAGAATTGCTTGAACCCTGGGGTGGAGGTTGCAGTGAGCTGAGATTGCACCACTGCACTCCAGTCTGGGTGACAGAGTGAAACTCCATCTCAAAAAATTAATAAATAAATGACATAGGAATATATCCTCTAGAATAGTGGATCTCAAATATTTTGTCTGTAAAAAATGTTAGTGATATAAAATACTATGTTTTTTATTGCTTTTCTTCTTTCCTCTCTCTTCCTCCCCACTCCCCACCAAAAGAATGAAATTTTTGTTTAGAATAAATTTGTTAGTGACATTTTATAAAGCATTCGTTTTGGTGCTTTGTAATGGAAGTGAAAATGCTTGGTTGAAAAACAATTTGTTAAAAGAACTTTTATTAGAAATTGAGATTGTAGCCTTTAAGAACCAAATACTAAAATAATCAACTTTAAAGCTTTTAAATACTCGATATGAGTTGGCCTTTGGCAGTTGGGGGGAAAAAGAAAATGCTGTCATATATAATCTTTGAATAGCTGTTTTAAATAAGTGTTCCTTGTCTAACTTTTTTATAGGGTCTTACTGGACAGAGCTCATTCAGACTATGACAATGTGTTTCACCATCTGGATTTGGAAATGCTTTCCTCACCACAACGTTCTCCAGTCAATCAGTTTGCCAATACCTCAGAAACAAATACCTCGGACAAATCTTTCTCTAAAGACCTCAGTCAGATACTAGTCAATATCAAATCATGTAGATGGCGGCATTTTAGGCCTCGGACACCATCCCTACATGACAGTGACAATGATGAACTCTCCTATAGAAAATTATATAGGAGTATAAACCGAACAGGAACAGCACAACCTGGGACCCAGACATGCAGTACCTCTACGCAAAGTAAAAGTAGCAGTGGTTCAGCACACTTTGGTATGTTTACTGTTATGATGTACATTTCTATAGAAATGTCAGATTCAACCTTTGCCATTTGTTTATGTGGTCTGTTCCATTTATTTCTAAAAGTCCTTTTCTTTCAAACAGTTTTTTTTAAAAAAAGACCTTGGTCTAAGTATTTATTTGAATCCTGTTGCTATAGGAGTTTGTATGTATGTGTCTTCATTTAAACATACCCGCATACAAAGATGGTTGATTTCTATTTAATGTGTGACTTTTTTTTTTCTGGATATAGTCCACGAACCACAAGATTCAATCATATTTTTTCACAGTATGAAAAGAAAATGGGCCCTAAATTGTTAACTGTTTTATGCTCAGATATTTCTCTAGTTTTTACTTAGTCTGCTTAAACATAGAGACCAGCAAGTGAATATATACACATAACCTTATATGCTGACACAAGAATTCAGAATAATTTATAAAAGAGAAACTAACTTTTCAGAGAAGAACATTTAAAGGGTTAATATTTTGAAATGTTTTCAGATAATATATTTATTATGGCTTTTATATGAAATGTGTC
This sequence comes from Sapajus apella, assembly GCF_009761245.1. NCBI lineage: Eukaryota > Metazoa > Chordata > Mammalia > Primates > Cebidae > Sapajus > Sapajus apella. The sequence continues at coordinate 4,598,714 of NW_022437051.1, forward strand.
TAAAATAAATCTGTTTATTTAAAGTATTCCTATAATCTTAGCTGTCTGTTTTAAAGCATAAGTCTGTGTTATTTGAAGCATATGGATTGTAGAAATTCACCATTAAATTATGTTACTACAGATTTTTGTAAAGGTAATTTAAACGTAGATTTTAGGACTATAAAAATATTTATTGTTTGCCTAATTCACTCAGTAGGATTATAGTTAAACTGCCTCATAAGTATGAACATTTGCTCTGATTCTTAAAGACCTCCAGAAAATGTTCCATAAACTGATTTACTTGGTGATTTAAAAAAAAAAAGTACAGTTGACTCCTGAACAACATGAGGGTTAGGGGCACCCCCCCCCCATGCAGTCCAAAATTAGTGTATAACTTTTGACTCCCTAAAAACTTAACGACTAATAGCCTGCTCCTGACGAGAATTACTAATAACATAAACAGTCCATTAGCCTATTACCATAAACAGTTCAAACATACATATTTTGTATATTATATGTATTCTGTACTATATTCTTATAATAAGCTAGAAAAAAGAACATGTTATTAAGAAATTTATAGGGCCAGGCATGGTAGCTCATGCCTATAATCCCAGCACTTTGGGAGCCTAAAGTGGGCAGATTGCTTAAGCCCTGGCGTTCACATGGTGAAACCCCATCTCTACAAAAAATACAAAAATTAGCTGGGTATGGTGGTGAGCACCTTTAGTCTCAGCTACTCAGGAGACTGAGGTAGGAGGATCACTTGAGCCCAGAAGGTCGAGGCTGCAGTGAGCCGAGATCATGCCACTGCATTCCAGCCTTGGCAACAAAGCAAGACCCTGTTTCAAAAAAAGAAAGAAAGAAATTCATAAAGAAGAGAAAATACATTTACTACTCATTAAGTGTAAGTTGATCATCATAAAGGTCTTTATCCTCATCATCTTCACATTGAGGAGGAGGAGGGGTTGGTCTTGTCATCTAAGGGGACACAGAGGCAGAAGATAATTTGTAAGTAAGTAGACTCAGGCAGTTCAAACCCATGTTGTTCAAGGGTCAGCTGTACTTCTGTGAAATGCAAGTCTTTCAGCTCTTGAGAAAAATAATCACAATTCAGAATTCAACTGGACCATAAAGCTATTTTAGGGCCTAACAGCTTTTTTATAATCCCATTAATGTTACTGTCTTTGTTCCAGAAGCCAGTTTCTCTCTACTTTTATAGTCTTAAGAATCAAAATAAAGAACTTTTCAGTAAAGACTTAGGCATACTGTTAGTGTAGAGGTTTTAACAATATAAACTTCTCATAGGTTTCCCTGATAATTAAACTTTTTAAGCTATGTGAAATTCTTTGAGACGTCTCAGAAAATAAGCATGTTCCACCAGTCTCCATCTTCTCCACGCCTTAGATAGAGAAGTTGAGGTATATAGCTATCCTAAAGACTTAAGGATTTTTTTTTTTTTTTTTTTTTTTGAGGCTGGAGTGCAGTGGCAGGATCTTGGGTCGCTGCAGCCTCCGCCTCCCAGGTTCAAGTGATTCTCCTGCCTCAACCTCTTGAGTAGCTGGGATTACAGGTGCCCCCCACCATGCCCAGCTAATTTTTGTATTTTTAATACAGACAGGGTTTCACTGTGTCAGCCAGGCTGGTCCCGAACTCCTGACCTCGTGATCCGCCAGACTCAGCCTCCCAAAGTGCTAGGATTACAAGCATGAGCCACCATGCTTGGCAGATTTAAGGATTTTATAATGTTCTTTTTTTGTGAAAATTGTATTGCTCTACTACTTTAAGTAGGCACATTAATAACAGTTGTAAAGCTTACTTTGTGTTTGCCAAAGAACATTAAAAGAGGAGCACTACCAGAAGTTTAGCTGAAAGGAAATCATTAGTAACCTTGTAATTTTCCTTCTTTATCATTTCTTTCCCTCATTATGCAATATAACTATCTATCTATCTATCTATCTATTTATTTATTTATTTACTTATTTATTGGAGACAGGATCTTGCTGTCACCCAGACTGGAGTCCAGTGGCACAGTCACGGCTCACTGCAGCCTCAACTTCGAAGGCTCAACTGATCCTCCCACCTCAATCTCCTTCCTCCTGGGTAGCTGGGACTGTAGGGACGGGCCACCATGACTGGCTAATTTTTTGTAAGAGACAGGGTCTCTCTATGTTTCCCTGGCTAGTCTTGAACTCCTGGCCTCAAGTGATCCTCCTGCCTTGGCTTCCCAAAGTGCTAGGATAACAGGGGTGAGCCATTGCACCCAGCCTTGATACTACTTTGTTTAAAATTGGTTTATCTATTTTGTTTTCCTTTTGTCTTAATTATTTTCAATTTCTCCTTAAATTTTGCTAGATCTTCTAATACTTAGAGGATAGATACCTACAGACTACCGTAGGGTTACACTGTTCATTTATATTTGTGAATATTCCAGAGACCTAAAGCTTTTCTCTGCGTACTCTATAAAGTCTATTCGAATGCAACTGTATCATAAGTGTACTTGACTTAATGCAACTCCAGGCCCCTGAAGACAAAAAAAGAATATGTAGGCCGGGCACAGTGTCAGCAATTCAAGCGGCAGCCTCGTCAACATAGCAAAACCCTGTCTCTACTAAAAATACAAAAATTAACTGGTTGTGGTGGCGGGCACCTGTAATCCCAGCTACTCGGAGGCTGAGGCAGGGAGAATCACTTGAACCCAGGAGGCCAAAAAAAAGAAAAAAACTGAATCAGCTCGAGTGTTACGCAGATTTTGAAATACAGTTTACTCACGGAATATACTCTCCAGGGTGAGTCTGGGGTAGGGAGGTTGACTGTGTTGCTCCTCTTACAGCATCAGTACCTGCATTGCCACTTTATTCACAGGTTAAGCATCTTAACACACTCATTAGTAATTGTAATTTTAAAGATAATTTTTAATTTTCATACAACATGGCCCCCAAATGCAAACCAGACTACTTCCTTTGGCACTTAACCAAAGAAACTCTGATGTAGTCTGATGCCAGTGGAAAAACTGGCAGTATTGGGCTTATTAAAAGAGAAGAGTCAGACCAGGCACAGGTGGGTCATGCCTAAATCTAGCACTTTGGGAGGTCGAGGCGGGAAGGTCACCTGAAGTTAGGATCAAGACCAGCTTAGCCAACACAGCAAAACCTCGTCTCTACTAAAAATACAAAAATTAGCCGGACATGGTGGTACACACCTGTAATCCCAGTTACTGGGGAGGCTGAGGCAGGAGAATCACTTGAACCTGGGAAACAGAAGTTACAGTGACGCGAGATTGTGCCACTGCACTCCAGCCTGTGCGACAGAGGGAGACTCCATCTCAAAAAAAAAAAAGAGGAATCTCCATCAGGGCACCCTCTAAAGGAATTTTTAAGGCTTAATTTTCATGATACAGGTTGAATATTCCTTAAATGAAATGCTTGGGACAGGAGTGTTTCTGATTTTGGATTTTTTCAGATTTGGTAATATTTACATATACATAATTAGATATATTAGGGATGGGACTCGTGTCAAAACATGAAATTTATTTATTTTTCATGTGTACCTTGACACACATAGCCTAAAGATACTTTTATATTTTTAAAATAATTGTATTCAGGCCGGGCTCAGTGGCTTATGCCTATAATCCTAGTAGTTTGGGAGGCCAAGATGGGCGGGTCGCTTGAGGTCAGGAGTTCAAAACCAGCCTGGCCAAACTGGCAAAACCCCTCTATTAAAAATACAAAAATTAGCTTGGCGTGGTGGTGGGCGCCTGTAAGTCCAGCTACTCAGGAGGCTGAGGCAGGAGAATCGCTTGACCCCAGGAGACAGAGGTTACCGTGAGTCAAGATCACACCACTGTACTCCAACAGAACAAAACTCCATCTCAGAAAAAAAAAAAAAAAAAATGTATGCATGAAACAAAGTATTGACTGCATTTTGACTATGGCCCATCACATGAGGCCAGGTATAGAATTTTCCCCTTGTTGTATCAGGTTGATGCAGAAAAAGTTTTGGATCTTAGAATTTCAGATTTTGGACTTTCATATTAGAGATGCTAAATCTGTTTATGAGTTTGGAAGTTTAACTATTTTGTGAAATATGAGTCAGCTGATAAGCTTTCCTGCTACTTAAGCCAAATATGTGAGTTATAATGCCATTTCTGATTATTCAATCATTGTTATTTATACTTACATTGTAACATAGTGATGCCCTCTGGGCTGATTTTCCCTTTTCTAAATAATTACCTATTTACTCTCTTTCTCTTTTTTTTTTTTTCCTTTTTTTTGAGACACAGTTTCACTCTGTCTCCCAGGCTGGAGTGTCATGGTATGATCTTACTCACTGCAACCTCTGCCTCCTGGCTTCAGGCGATTCTCGTGCGTCAGCCTCCCAAGTAGCTGGGATTATAAGCGCACACCACCATGCCCAGCTAATTTCTATATTACTAGTAGAGACAGGGTTTCACCATTTGGCCAGGCTGATCTTGAACTCCTGAACTCAAGTGATCTGCCTGCCTTGACCTCCCAAAATGCTGGGATTACAGGCATAAGCCACCACACCTGGCCTACGCTTATTTTTAAATTAAATAGGAAATTCTAAATGAAGATAATAGAAGTCTAATTTAGTAAAGTACATGACCTTTAACACTAACTTTTATAGTCTGTTTCAACTACTCAGAATCTTTTTTACTTTCCTTCCCACTCTTAACTATTTTGCGTATTTGTGTAACCAAATGTGTAACCTGAGTGCAGTCCAGTATTAGGAAGCCTCGTGAGTTAGGTGTGTTGAGTGTTTGGTCCTCTGGATGCCATGCAGCAGGACGACGCAGTGGTAAGGAACTGGGAAAGATCATATGTGTATGTGGAATTTTGGGGGTGAGGTTTTACTACTTAAGGATAAATTGTATATTTTGAATAATCTTCAGTTAATAGGTGATTTGGACAGTTTCCAAAAACAGTTTTCTAATTTTTTTTTAACTCACAAAAGCACCTTGGAAAGTTGAGTGTTCAGTGACTCAGTATTCATTTGCATATGTTGTGAGTTTGGTGGATATCAAATAGCAGAATTAATACCTTTTTTATAATTCTTAAGGACTCTTATGTAAGAGTCCTTATATAATTCAGAAAGACTGGAAACAGAAAGTGATTTTTAAGCTACAATTTTGTATTCAAGAGGTGAATTCCTAATTTCCAATAAAATTTTTACCAGCATTCTACTTCATTTTCCTAAGCTCTCATATCTGCAGTAAAGATTTGGTTTATTTTCATAAACGAATAGGAGATATGTGGTTAGAATGATATGTTCCAAGTCTTAATATCTGTAACTTAGTGTAATTTAGTTTGTAACATAAAATTTTAATCTTATTGTAGAAAAAGAACTCTAGATTTGAGCACTGAATATTTTGTAAGATTTTGTGACCTTGACTTAATTCAAATGTGTTCCAAAATTCAGAATTTTTTTACTATAGAAAGTGGATTATCACATAACATCTGTAGCAGAGTCTGGAGTAGCACCTGTAGTAAAATACATTACTAGTTCTACAGTCATATAATAAAGCGCAAGCATATTCGCACTCAGAGGAATATTTAACTACAAATCTCATGTTCAGTCATTCACAGCCAGATGAAGTCAGGTCTGGTCATAGTTTGCCAACAATTGAATTACAACAAACTTTGGTGTTCAAATTAGATTTCTAGATTGCTGATAAAGGCTCATGAATCTTGTCAACTCAGTCTCACTAATTAGGAAATCATACTTTAATAACTACCTGAAGAATAATTTTACTTTGTATTTCTTTAAAGTTGCCTTTTGTTTTATATTGAAATAGTGTTCAGCCTGTGTACTAAAATAAAATTCTATTTCAGGGTTTTTTTAAATAAGGCATTTGAGGTTACTTTTGGTTTTGTTATTAAAAACAAAGTATATTTTTGAGTGCCAGGTGCTGTGGTTCATGCCTGTAATCACAACACTTTGGGAAGCCGAGGCAGGTGGATCACTTAAGGTCAGGAGTTCAAGACCAGCCTGGCCAACATGGTGAAACCCCTTATCTTACTAAAAATACAAAAATTAGTCTGGCATCGTGGCAGGTGCCTGTAATCCCAGCTACTTGAGAGGCTGAGGCAGGAGAATCACTTGAACCTGGGAGGCCTGGCTGGCAGAGCAAGACTCTGTCTCAAAAAAAAAAAAAAAAAAAAAATGTGCGTTTTGGCAATCTAAACTCTGTCTTTCATGGCCAAATGTTTCTTTAGCACCCATCACTTTCCCCTCAGCCACACTCCTTTGATCGTCTCAGTTGATCACCTTTAGCTACAAGACTGCAACACACAGAGCAGCAGTCTGAACTGTAGGCTGTTCCAGCTGCTGGTGCACTGTGCCATGGCTTCCCTGTAGTACAGGTGGACTCAGAGAGTCTTAGTCCGGGCACAGTGTCTCATGCCTGTAATCCCAGCACTTTGGGAGGCCAAAGCAGGTGGATCCCTTAAGCCCAAGGAGTTCAAGACCAGCCTGAGAAACGTGGTGAAACCCCCGTCTCCACAAAAAATACAAAAATTAGCCAGGCATGGTGACACTCACCTGTAGTCCCAGCTAGAACTGATTGGGAGGCTGACGTGAGAGGATCAGTTGAGCCCAGGAGGTCGAGGCTGCAGTGAGCCGAGATCACAGCACCGCACTCCAGCTTAGGCAGCAGAATGAGACCCTGTCTCAAAAGAATTTCTGCCCCAGAGAATTGGTTACTTAGAAGCTACCAAAACAAAGGTAGTTTCTACTTCTGCCTAAGTATTTCTAGTGAAGGCAAATTCAGTAACTTTCTAGATCAAGTTATTTGAGCATCTTGGTTAGAAAGTTTGTCTATGTATTATTGAACCAAAAACTGCCTTCTTAAATTTAAACCTGCAGGTCCCTGTTTTGCTCATGGAAGCATACCAAATGAGTTTGCCCTTGCTCCAGCATCATAATGGCCTTCATGCAGTTGAAGTCCTGTTGTGCTTCCTTTCCTAGTCCCATTCCTGGTTAAATATTTGGAGCTTTTAATCCTGTCCCATACGTGACTCTCCTCCCCACATAGACCCTTGTTTGTCATGTATACAGCCATTTTAAGCACTTGATTCATACTGTTGGCACATCAGAAGTTAGATTTCTTGCAAATACTAAATCTAAGACAAAATTTTTGTCTATTTCTTTTTCAATTTAAAATCTCATTGCTTTGGAGTACTCTTTTCCTTCCACTACTACATCTGTGTGACCTCAGAAGTTTCTTCATCTCTAGATGAGGTTGTAGGAAGATGTCCTACAACCTCCAAGGTCCTTCCTGACCTCAAAATTTTTTGGTTTATGAAAGGGTTCTGACTCTAGATTTGGTCATCTGTCAACAGCAACCATCTTGCCTGCCTTTGTGTGAATTACAAACTTGATTCACACACCGTATCAGGTGGTAGACATACAACCTAAAAATTTCCTGCCTTGATAATCTCGATCATTCATAGACATTTAGGGAGGGTAAGAATGGCCATTTTTGTCTTATTTCCATTTAGCATTTGGTTAAACTTTCAAGTTATAATGGTATCATGACCTGAGGTTGTCTCAGGATAAAGACCTGGGGACTTTTCTTGATAAATAACATATAAAACCCAGTTCAGATTTCATTTGCCCGTATTTACTACCTTTGTCCAAGTTTTCTTACTCATTCACCCTGCCTTCTTTAGGAATTGAATTTTATTTCTCATAAGAAATAGAAAACCTGGCTGAGCATTAGGCTCACGCCTGTAATCCCAGCACTTTGGGAGGCTGAGGCAGGCATATCACAAGGTAAGGACCAGCCTGGCCAACATGGTGAAACCCCTTCTCTACTAAAAATGCAAAAAAAAATTAGCTAGGTGTGGTGGCAAGCGCCTATAATCCCAGCTACTTGGGAGGCTAAGGCAGGAGAATCACTTGAACCTGGAAAGGCAAAGGTTGCAGTGAGCTGTGATCGCGTCACTGTACTCCAGCCTAAGCAACAAGAGCGAGACTCCGTCTCAAAAAAAAAAAAAAAAAATGAAATTCACAAGACCTTCAAAGACCCAGAATTAAGATGTTAAATAAGGCAAAAATATTTGGAGTTTATTCATATTGATTTCTAATTAGTTATTGATAAATTTTTAATTACAAACATCAAGTTATACAAAAGAATACTTTCTCATATATGGACTTTCATACATAGGCATTCAGTGAATGCTAAATTATTGTTTTCCTATATATGTGATGACCTTCCAAAAATGATTTGTTTGCTTTTAAATTTACTGAGCATTCCCTACTAGAAAAATCAAGGTTTAGGCAACACACTAAAACTTAGGAAATTAAACTGTAAATCTCAAAAACATATTGGCAAAAGTATCTAGTGAATTAAGAATCCTTACATTTAAATAATTGCTTTTTGTGGATTTTTTTAAACATAAACTATGAAATTGTTTTAGGGCAGCATTGACTTTTTTTAGATTTTCTTCGAGTTTCGATACAACACATTTCTGTTTATACGGAAATGATCATGTTGGCAGTTATTTTATATCCATATTTAGGGAGCATTCTATTGTCATTAAAAATATTTTCTGTAGATTGCAGATTTGTGAATTATGAACATAGTTGGAAATGGAGTTTGTCAAAGGACAGGCATCAACTAAACAGATTTTAACACAGAAAATAAGAAAACCAATAGTAGAATTTTTCCAACAAGAAGTTACTTTTTCCCCTTGTAGCACAAGAACTTAGTTCCACTCAAGTATAAGAGCCTGTGTAGATCCTAATAATTTAGGAAGTTTTCTTGAATATTACTATTTCACAACTTTCTGATCCATTCAAACTATGGCAGAATTTGTACCTAAACATTTTCTAGGTGTACCAACCAGAAACTCTATCCTGGAGGATGAAGAAAGATTCTTCATGAGTTATATAGGTGAAAATTATATAACTTGAAATGATATTCTAACTAAATTACCAAGCTACAGTTAAACAGCAACAAATTAGGTGACAGTATTTTGAAAACACTAAACTTTATATTGAGGAAATGTGCATGATTTGTAGATTTCCCTGGTAACCAGGGATGCATGATAAACCTTTTTTTGTTTTAAAATAATCCTTACTCAAACAAACATCACAGGCTTCTTAAAGAAGCCTTTAAAGTCAGAGGTATTGTGATTGTATGTGCTTTTTTTTTATTGGCAAAAAAGAGAAAAAGGTTTCCTTTTAAAAAACTGCACACATTTTTTTGGGGGGTAATAAATGAACATTTTTTTGTTTGTTTTTTTTAGAACTGAGCTCTCCATAGACAAACATAAGTAGCATAACACAGTGTCTTTCCTCAGACATCATTCTGTACAGTAAATCAGCATAAACAACTCCGTTCTTATTGACTGGATTTTTTCCAGGTGGGTTAATTGGGTGGGGAAAAGTAATTAACCTTAACATTGGAGCCTCTTTTCTTCCTGTTAAACTTAAAGGATGAGTTCTCTAAAAAAAAAAAAAAAAAAAAAAAAAAAAAAGGGCAGTAAACCAACCAACAACTGTGATCTTTCATATAGAGGAAATTTTTTTAATGACTATAATTAGAAACTGTGTAGAACAATTAGTATTTATACACAGAGCTGTTAGGGATCACCTGAATGCATTGGGAAGATATGGATTAAATAGAAACCAAATGGTAATTACCAGATTTCCTCTCAAGTTCAGTGCAAAGTTGAATTCCAAATCTATGGATTTTAAAGGCTATTACCTTTCTACACTGTCTAGAACAAGTGTCATAGCTTAAAAAAAATAGTGGTGTTGAAACTTGGGAAGTGAGCAGTTCTCTTTCCTATGTTTAATTCAGGAAGTTTAATTTTTTTTCTTTAAATTCAAGCTACTCTTGTTAAATGTGGTAGCAAAAATGCTGAAATTTTCATTTGGAAGTGATCTTTAGCAGGATCAGGAACCTTTGTCAGATGCTTCAATTTTGCACAAATTTCTTTTAATGCAGAATTTTCATTTTAGTATTGTAAGACATATATGATATCTGGGCATTTTTATAAAGTGTTTCTTTATTTTATGTTCAGCATTTACAGCCGAACAATACCAGCAACATCAACAGCAACTGGCACTCATGCAGAAACAGCAGCTTGCACAAATTCAGCAACAGCAAGCAAATACTAATTCTTCCACCAACACATCACAGGTGAGGGATTTGTCTGTCTTATGATTATCCCTCATTGTTTCCCACCAGAGTTCATCTCTAATTACCAACTGTTGTCATAGAACCTTGCATCTAACCAGCAGAAAAGTGGCTTTCGCCTGAATATACAGGGTTTAGAAAGAACACTACAGGTGAGTATGGAAGCTGTTGCCTCTGCTCCCTATTTTAAAAAGTAAAACTAAAGCACTTAGTTAAATGAGATGAAGATACTGTCTTCCCATCTGACCTGTAGTCTGTTAATGTACCTCTTGAATATAACCCCACCCAGTTCATTCTCTTGGGCATGTTAATTATTACTAAGACTTTTAAAATTATGCAAAAATAATCTCTCTTACTGTTGAAAAAGATAACTTTTAAACCTAAAGCATGATAAACGTTTGCCATTTAAACACATGTGGGGCATAAAGCCTGAGATTTGAGTCTCTATGCATCTTGCAGGAAAAATTCATTTTTAAAAAGTTGAGGGGCCTATCAATTTCTAGGTTAAATTATGTGATATTTTGTTACTTCCATTTCTAAAGGGATAGTTATCTTATCCCAAAGGTGCCTTTCATTGTGTGTGTATACATATGTGCGTGTGTATAAATTAGGTGAAGGAAGTTTGCATGTTCATTTATTCATTATATATATTTGCAAATCACTGAAATGGTTTTGGTTTTGGTTTTTGTTTTGTTTTGTTTTTTTCTTTTGATATGGAGTCTTGCTCCGGCACCAGGCTGGAGTGCAGTGGCTCGGTATGGGCTCACTGCAACCTCCACCTCCTGGATTCAAGTGATTCTCTTGCCTCCACCTCCCGAGTAGCTGGGACTAAAGGCATGCACCACCACGCCTGGCTAATTTTTGTATTTTTAGTACAGACAGTGTTTCAGCTTGTTGGTCAGGATGGTCTCAATCTCCTAACCTCGTGATCCACCCACCTCGGCCTCCCAGAGTGCTGGGATTACAGGCATGAGCCACCACGCCTGGCCTGAAATGTTTACTAGCATATTTCTTGTCCAACATTTTGTGTTGGAGTTTTTCTGTTTCCACATTATAGAAGGCTTATTTTGGTAATTGACTTTTACATGTTATATATTGTCACATATGAAGCTAAATTTATAACTTAGATTACTTTTCATTTTTCAAATACATGACTATCAAAAGACATAATTACTGTTGCATCTCAAGGTACTAAAAAAGAAAGAGATTTCAGTGGTTTGCCATTTTTATTTATTATATTCAAGCTTATTTTGGTATACCTGTGTAGCTTTGATACTGATTTGATACTAAGTGACACTGATTAGATTTCTTTTATATTTTCTTTTTAGGGTTTTGTTTCTAAGACTTTGGATTCTGCTAGTGCTCAGTTTGCTGCTTCTGCTTTGGTGACATCAGAACAACTGATGGGATTCAAGATGAAGGATGATGTGGTGCTTGGAATCGGGGTGAATGGCGTCCTTCCAGCCTCAGGTAAGAATAAAGACATTTAAATTGTTTGGGTTATATTTATAATATATATCTATAATATAAACAGCAAACTTGCATGTTGTTTAGATGTTTCTTTCTTTCTCTCTCTAGGAGTATACAAGGGCTTACACCTCAGTAGTACTACACCAACAGCACTTGTACATACAAGTCCATCAACGGCAGGTTCAGCTTTGTTACAGCCCTCAAATATTACACAGACTTCAAGTTCCCACAGTGCACTGAGTCATCAAGTAACTGCTGCCAATTCTGCAACAACTCAGGTTCTGATTGGGAACAACATTCGATTAACTGTACCTTCATCAGTTGCCACTGTAAACTCTATTGCCCCAATAAATGCACGACATATACCTAGGACTTTAAGTGCTGTTCCATCATCTGCCTTAAAGCTGGCTGCCGCAGCAAACTGTCAAGTTTCCAAGGTCCCATCTTCATCCTCTGTAGATTCAGTTCCAAGGTGAGTACTTATTTTAGCCTAACATACCTGGAATAGGAGATCTAACTTCAGTCCTCCAGCATAGTTCTTTACCTATTTCTTTGTGTTTCCTGTTCTTTTCCTTTTATACGTTAAAAATGTATAGTTGAGAATTGATTATTTATTCAAGAACTAAACAGTTCTTGAATACTTAATTCAATATTGAGTATTTGAACTGGTACAGTAAATGCTGCATATATGATTTGGGACGTCCCTTTCTTACTATAACAATAGCTTATGGCCAGGGGCAGTGGCTCACGCCTGTAATCCCAGCACTTTGGGAGGCACAGGTGAGTGGATCACCTAAGGTCGGGAGTTCCAGACCAGCCTGATCAACGTGGTAAAACCCCATCTCTACTAAAAATACAAAATTAGCCAGGCGTGGTGGTACATGCCTGAAATCCCAGGCTGACGCATGAGAATCACTTGAACCTGGAATGCAATGGTGCGATCTTGGCTCATTGCAACCTCTGCCTCCCAGGTTCAAGTGATTCTCATGCGTCAGCCTGGGATTACAGGCATGTACCACCACGCCTGGCTAATTTTGTATTTTTGTAGAGACGAGCTTTTACCATGTTGGCCAGGCTGCTCTTGACCTCCTGACCTCATGATCCGACAGCCTTGGCCTCCCAAAATGCTGGGATTATAGCATGTGCCAGCATGCCTGGCTGGGGAATATCTTTTTTTTTTTAATGCAAAATACATTAACCTCCCTCCTCCCCAAAATAATAGTTAAGTATTTTCACTGATGGGAACATATATGTATATATACATACACATATATAGATAATCAAACACTTTACCTTTCACTCAGCAACTATTCAAGACAGAAACCATGTCAGGCAAGCAGCCTCCTACAGAGTTCTTACTGCGCATTTCTCCTCGGTGGCCAAAGCAACTAAACCAGAAGTGAGCCTCAAGATGGCATCAGGAAGCCATGCCTGGGACTACCACCAGGCAGGCACTAGTTTCCCTGCCCCCCACTTCCTCAGCCACACCCCTGCCAGACATGGGGTCGGCCCAGTTCTCCTGAACTGAGCAGGCCAAAGCAGGGAGCCCATGAGTGGACCGGGCCTAGCCAGCGTGACCCCACAGCACCCCAGCCGCAGGGTCAACCCCAGAAGCAGCAGGGCGGGCTTGATCGCAGATGCCGCGCCGCCCTCGTGCAAGCCTTGAAGAAGGCTGCCACCCATGACATTCACCAGAACGAAAGCGGTAGCCAGGAGAAGCCCTCGCAGTGTTGGGGGATCCAGGCGTGTGAGCTGAGTCCTAACCTCGCACCACTCCCTCGGGAGGATAAACTCCAGCAGCCATAGGCTGGGGTCACCTAGCAACAGGCTTTTTTTTTGAGACAGAGTGTCACTCTGTTGCCCAGGCTGGAGTGCCGTGGAGCGATCTTGGCTCACTTCAACCTCTGCCTCCTGGGTTCACGTGATTCTCCTGTCTCAGCCTCCAGAGTAGCTGGGACTACAGACACCAGGCCCAGCTAATTTTTGTATTTTTAGTAGACACGAAGTTTCACAATGTTGGCCATGCTTGTCTCAAACTCCTGACCTCAGGTGATCCACCTTCCTCGGCCTCCCAAATTGCTGGGATTACAGGCATGAGCCACCTTGCCCGGCCTTAAGCCATTCTTATTAATGTAAAGACTTGACAGTATTCATGCCAGGTCAACTCGTCGATCAAACCATTATTTTCTGTGCTAACTTGCCTTCTTGGATTTCAGTAGACAGTTGAGAATTTTGCTTATGCTCTATTATGTTGTAGAATTAATAGTGATTAAAATCCTGCTGTCTGCAGGGTACTGTGGGAGAAACAGAAGAAAAAGACAGTTGTTTTCAGTTTAGTTAGGAGACAAGCGTAGAGGAGTGAGAAGTTCAATAATGTTAACTGTAGATATCACAAAGCATTATATGCTTGTTAAATTAATTGTATAGATGATGGCTGTAATTTCGGTATAAGGAGAATTTTTTTTTGCACAGGGAATTCTGGGACTGTTCTAACAAAATAAGATCAGATTCAGTCTGTGTTAGTCTTTGCTTGGGCAAAGAGGAGAAAGAAAAAGCATTTCTGGCAGGTGCAGTGAAATACAAATTTGAGGCTGAGTGAAAATACAAAGCTGAGGAAATACAAGTGTTTAGAAGTTAACCAGTAAACTGATTTTTCTATAGGCTTGGGAAGGTTCGTAGTTGAAATTGGAATGGCAAAAAAGCCATTCCAGACTCCTGGAGCACTTTGAATGACAGACTGGTAGACTGTCTCAGCCAGGAGTGTGGCCCACAAGAAAGCAGGGTTTGTAGCAATGAACTGTGGCCTATAGTTTCCAACCCATGCATCTCTGTCTGCCTCTGAATTTAAGTAACAGTCATTGTTTGCTTAATACCAATCCATTCTTACTAGCGTTCTGGGTCTAATTATATAGCTAATCTATCATGATTTTATTGCTGTAGAATTGTTTAACCATGGAACATTTGCCATGTATAAAACTTGCATATCACTTGTCCTTTTGTTTTTAAAGATGAAGAAACTGAGATGGAGGGAAGTTAATCTATTTCTCCAAGGACACTCAAAAGTCTAGGCTGTAGAACCACCACTAGGGCCTTCGAGCTCTGTGGCTGTGCTACAACTCCATATATTCACCTCATGTAAAGCCTGACACAAATCTCAGCCATGTTTGTTTCCTTTTTCTAAAACTCTTTTGAAAGGTTTGATAGAGGAGGAAGTTGAAGCAACAATTACTAAAACATGGGCATTCTTTGTTCTTAACATCTAGGTTGCTTGGGTACTACTATAATTTTGATAGTAATATAGTTGACCGTGGAATTTATTTATAGTCAACATTAGCCTATTTCTGAGTGTATATTCCTGGTAATAAACTATAAAGATTCCTATTCCTCTACTTGCTAGCTTGTTTCCAAAGAGTCCAATTTCTTCCTGTTGATAAAAGTAAGCTTTTTGTTGGGAAGATAATGTTCATTTGCTGAATGTTTATGTTGTAGATAAGTAACTGATTGAACTTTATTTCAACAGGGAAAATCATGAATCAGAAAAGCCAGCACTGAACAACATAGCAGACAACACAGTAGCGATGGAGGTGACGTAGCTTCCTCCAGAATGGAACTGCAGCCTGGGGACTTGATTAGGTGCTATGCATCAGTAGCATTTTGAATGCAAGGGATGATGGAATGCAGCACATGCATTTCTGTGGCAGCTGTGGGGACTTGACAGCAATGCTCATCTCTCATGCTTCAATTTTTCTTTTCTTACTGTTAATAGGAAAAAAATCAACATCTGTAAATTAAGAATACAGCAATTATCTGTACAGTACTGCATATTTGTAATACCCTTGTATATATGTTACTTGAATACAGAAATGTTCATTTGTGATGCTTTGCACTTGGGGGTGGGGGGTGGGAGGGAAATAAATTGCAACAAAGAGTGTGAGATGTGAGATTGTATAGAGATGAAGTGTCATCACATCATGTGCATGGTGCGGAACCTGCTGTTTTATCTATTTATTGTGCCGTGTTTACAGTTTTTTGTACACTGTACCTTCATTGGTTCCTGTGCTGTAGTAAATGTGTTAGGTAGCTGTGGACTCCTTGGTATTTTGTAAATGGTATAACATAACTTGGTTCCCCTCTGGGTCCTTGAGTTTTCTGTGTATCATGTGAAAAAAAATGGTGACATACATACAGAATTTTACAAAAAACAAAAAAAAGGCATCAGTTTTTTAAAAAATGGGGAATGTACTATTAAATGGGGATCTTCCTGGTCTATCATTAGGACAAGTAGCAAGCTGAAAATGAAGTCTCTTGAATCTTCCCGTCCCCAACTTGCCCACAAAGCTGTGGGTGGTTTCTGGTACTTAAAGCACTAATGTTATGTTGCTGCTCTGCAAACAGCCCAGTCGTCCCATTTCCTTCCACACCAAAAAGTGTTAAATCAAGTATGCAAATGGAGTCCTTACAACTGAGTTTATGTTGTCTTGCCCTTTTTTTAGCACAAAAAAAAAATTGTACTTTTTTATTGTCGAATTGTTTAAAAGACTTCATTCTTTACTTGTTCTTACGAAAAGGATATAAGGGAGAAGAATGCAGTAATTGCTGTACGTGTATCATCATTCCAGTTTCTAAAAACAGCCAGCCAGCTTTTTTCCTTTTAAGATTCTCCAGAAGGCTGCAAGGCCAGAACCACAAATATCGGGTGCCTTCCTTTGGAAATATTTGACCTCTCTTCTGTGAAGAGAATGGTACTTAACAGACTACTACTAGTGCTTTGTCAGTACCGAAGTCTGAATGCCCAGTCCAATGGCATACATTATCCTTAAGGTTTTTAATCCCACCTGGAAAAATTGTGATAGAACTCTCACAAAATAAACCCAGGGCATTACATGTTGACAAACTAATGTGTAGTGGTCTTTTGCTTTTGTTTTCAACCCAGGAACCTCTGTGTGACTTACATTAGAATCATTCCATAAAGGAGGGAATGGAAATGGGGGGGTGGGATGACTTTATGTTCATTCTCTTCAACAGTTATTTATTGAATGACTACCAATGCCTGGGACTGCTTTAGGTCCTACAACAGTGGGAAAAATCATTCCTGCCCTCATGGAGCTTGAATAAATAAATGAATGCATTTAAAATATAACAAGTATTCGGAAGAAAAGTAAAGGGAGGAAGGAAACAAACAGTGCCTGTGTAGGCTGGAGGTTGCAGTTTCAAGCAGGGCAGTCAAGGAAGGGCTCACAGGCAGTTACACTTCATCAGAGACTGGAAGTTCAGGAAAAGTGTTCCAGGCAGAGAGTAGAGATCCCGAGGCGGGAATGTGCCTGCTGTGCTGGATAACAGCACTGGGGCTGGAGGGAACTGGGGTGGGGCAGGTCGGCGGCAGGGACCCGGCCCGTAGCAGACCGGGAGATGATTTAAGGAGTTTGGACCCTGGAGTGACAGGGTCTGAAGAGGCTCACTCTGGCTTTGTTGAGAACAGATTGCAGGAGGAACCTAGTTAGGAAGCTAATTACAGTAATGCAAGTGGGAGACAAGGATAATAGGGCCCAGGATGGTCATGGGAAGTGGTTGGATACTGCTCTTTAACGGGACATATTAACATTTGCTTACTGAATTTAGATGCAAGGAGCTTGAGAAAGGGAAGAGTTGGGATGACCAAGGTATTTGGCCTGAGCAACGACCACAGGTGGAAAGCACTGTGGAAGTAGTGGGTTTGTGAGATCCGAAATTCAGTTTCACACTGTTAGACATCCAAATAGAGATTTCAGGTGGGCATTTGCATATAAAAGTTTGGAATTTGGAGGAGAGGTTTGAGCTGGAGATCAAAACTTGAGAGTCATCTTCATTGTTGAAGTTCAAAGCCATGAATTTGGATGCAATCACCAAGAGTAGGATTAAATCTGTAAAACAGCTGCCAATGATGGGGTGTTCCACGTACCTTTAAGAGAATTCCTTGTCTCTAAAGGGTAGACTTCCAATTTGCATAATTTTTTGTTTATTTTGTTCTATATTCTTTAAGGGGAAAATACAAAAAGCTGCCTTTTTCTAGTGACTGATCAGAGCGACTAAAAATTTAAACGTTAATCTACTGGCTTAAATGTACTCAAGAATAATTAGGATTAAAAGTTCTGAAATCAACAGAACAAGGCCTGGGCCCCCAGAATCTGCTTAGTATACCTGCTGTCCACAGGCACATTTATAAATGGCTTAGGGAACAATTAAATGAGTCTTGCACTGGGGTTCTTAAGTGACAAGCACAAATGTAGCATTTATCCTCTAATTTGACTGGACTAACTCTGAGATGCAGAAAAAAATAGAAATTAGTTTTATGTGCATTTTAACATAAGGGCAGTTAGTTAAAACTGGAGTTTTTGGCCTCTAAAATTTCTTGCCATTTTTCCATATACTTCCCTACCAGTGTTGTAATAGCCCAAAGTAAAGGACGTAATCAAAAAAGCAATTTAAACACTAAAGCCTCAGAGAAAATGAGAAATAAGTCATTAGGAAACCTTGACATCTAGTCTAATTAATAACTATCACTTATGGAGTAATTAACAGACCCTATTCCTAGTCATTATCCCCTTTAATCCTCACAAGAACCCTTGTAAATAGATTCTAGAATTATCACCATAACTGTAGGTGGGATTCAGCTAAGGTCATATAATGATTGGCAGTCTAGGATTTAAACACATATCCGCCAGACACCAAAGGTGCTGTTAGCCCGCTACTCCTATGTGGGGAAGGCTGGAAACAGGTTTGAACACAGCCAGCATTCCTACTGTGTTCCTAAAGAAATTGGCCCTGTTAATTCTGTTACTCCTGGCGTTGTTATACCTTTGTTGATTTCATGAGAAGCCCATAAAACCTCCCAAACTGTGTGCCTTTTTACCCTAGATATAAATTTTATTTTTTCAAAAGAACAACGTAAAACTTTCTTTCTAAACTCCAAGTTTAGGGTTTTTCCCATGAAATTGTTTTCTTATTTGAAATGGAGTCTGGCTCTGTCACCCAGGCTAGAGTGCGGTGGTGCAATCTCAGCTCACTGCAACCTCCACCTCCCGGGTTCAAGCGATTCTCCTCCCTCAGCGTCCTCAGTAGTTAGGATTACAGGCACATGCCACCATGCCCGGCTACTTTTTGTATTTTTAGCAGAGACGAGATTTCACCATGTTAACTAGGCTAATCTTGAACTCCTGACCTCAGGCGATCCACTTGTTACGGTGGTTGGGGGGTACCCAGCTCGTAGGTTCTTGGCCTCTCTAACCCGGAAAAATGGGGAAAGGGACCCCATAGGCGCGGTGAGTTTACCATCCAAATCGCGGACCCAAAGAGTTTTGCGGAAGGGTGATTTATTAAACAGAGAGAGAGAAGACAGCTCCCACGCTGTTGTGGGCGGGAGGGAAACCCAGAGCGGGAAATCAGTTCAGGTAGGAGCAGCTGAAGTTTTAACCCTTGAGTTTTTCCCTCCCCATTCATGTTGTCGGCCAATGAGGAGTTCTTTCAAACTTTTTAACTCTGATACCAGATTGGCTACTTGTTCTACAACCCTGAGCTACAGAGCCCCCTCCTCCCAGAGTTTTCCACGAGATTTGGGGACAAAAGAACCCCACCTGGCTTTCCTACACTCAAGAAGATCAAAGAATTTTACCTGGCCCACGTGGAGGAGATACTCAAAGAGCCCCAGCTGCATGAGGTGGGGAGCTGAGAAATTCCTGCATTTGAAACCCCTCTGGTCTCTGGATGTAAGCGTGAAGGAGGTGCTCAAAGAGCCCCAGCCACCTCAAGCGGGGAGCCTGGGAGCCAAGAAATTCCTGCATTTGAAGCCCCTCCCCTACCAGACCCGGGAAGAGAAGTTCTTTAACACAATCCTTCACACCCACCTTGGCCTCCAAATGTGCTGGGATTACAGGCGTGAGCCACTGTGCCCGGCTTTTTTCATGAATATTAATACATCTTATGTTACAGATAGGTAGGCAGGGGGCTTCACATCCCTCACTAATGCTCAGCAGAGCAGATCTACTTTTATCTATGTTCTATGTTGGTGTTCCATGTAAGAATTCCTTCAACAAGTGTTCTGCAATTATTTTAAAGTTTGGAAAATAGAAGCAATAGACGAATGAATAGACAAATAGCACAATGATTCAACAAATATTTATTAACTATGTCATGTGCTCTTGTAGATGTGTAAAGGTGTGATCAGATGACCACTGAGGTCCAGGCAGCTATGGTTCAAATCCTGGCTGTCTCACTGGCTAGCTGTGTGACTTTGAGTCACTTACCTTCCCTAAACTTGTGTCTAAAATGGGGAGAAAAATAGTACTTAGCATTGTTCATTGTTGAGTGATTAAATGAGATATGCAAGTACAGTATTCACTCAGGCTAATGTTTAGAGAAAAAAAAAAGATGAAGTTCACAATGCCTTCCATTCAAAAGGACTGAATTTTATGCTGTTAAGGATACATTTAGATAGGCATATGGGAAATAATTCACAGCTTGGTATTTGTTCTGGTTTTCTGTTTTTTTGTCAAATAAATTGCAGACATATATACCCTTCATTTCCTGTTCTATTACTGTGAGAAATTGACTCAGTTCACTGTGGCCGAAATTGCAAAAGACATGCAAAGTTTAGCCAGTGATATACATGCAAAGTTTAGCCAGTGATATACACACTGGCTCATGAGAATCCAGTTAAAATTTTCAGGAAATTAATGAACTGCTTGCTAAACAGTTATTATTTTTTACATAAACTTGCAGTTAAATATATAAAAGTGCCGGGCGCAGTGGCTCATGCCTGTAATCTCAACACTTCGCGCAGTGGCTCATGCCTGTAATCTCAACACTTCGGGAGGCCAAGGCGGGTGAATCACCTGAGGTCAGGAATTCGAGACCAGCCTGACCAAAATAGTGAAACCCCATCTCTCCTAAAAATATAAAAATTAGCCCAGCATGGTGGTGTATGCCTGTAATCCCAACTACTCAGGATGCTGAGGCAGGAGAATTGCTTGAACCCAGGAGGCAGAGGTTGCAGTGAGCCAAGATTGCACCACTGCACTCCAGCCTGGGTGATAGGGCAAGACCCTGTCAAAATAAATAAATAAATAATAAATTATATATATATATATATATATATGGGGAGAGAGTATATATATATATACCCATCTAAAATATGTGTGTATGTATATGCATATATAGATATACATATATATATGCAAAAATAATGCCAGAAAATAAAACTACAGAGCAATATCCCTGGTTTGAGTATTGCTTTAAGATTTGTTACCCAGAAAAAAACCAGGGTTCCTTCACCTGGCGAATAACAGACAACTCCTCATGAGAGTGTGGGTTTTGATCAATACGAGTTTTATTACTTGGCACACATGAAGCACTGGGCACATTCTCCAAAGTAGTGTCTCCCTGAGGGAAAGTGACAGGAGGGGTTGATGGGTGATGGAGATAGGAGAGGATGCATCATCGCACGTAGAGGAGGTGTCCAGAGAGTTGGAAAACTAGTTGTTGGTGTGGAAAAACTCCATATATTTAGTGTCGGAAGTGTTCTGAGTGAAAACTTTTTATTAATAGCCACAAATGAAAACTCCACAGTGGTGGTAAAAGATTAAAGGTTTTCATCCAAGATCAGGAACAAGACAAGAATGCCCATTTTCACCACTTCCATTCAACATAATACTAGAAATTCCAGCTTGAGCAATTAGGCAAGAAAAAGAAATAAAACTCATCTAAATCAGAAAAGAAGAAGTAAAATTGTCTCTGCAATTGATCTTATATGTAGAAAACCCTAAAGACTAGACTAACACACACACACACACACACACACACACCCCCACCTGTTGGAAATAATAAATAGATTCAGCAGGCTGGGCATGGTGGCTCACGCCCGTAATCCCAACAATTTGGGAGGCCAAGGCAGGCAGATCAACTGAGGTCAGAAGTTCAAGACCAGCCTGGACAACATGGTAAAACTCTGTATCTATTAAAATACAAAAATTGGGCCAGGCGCGGTGGCTCACGCCTATAATCCCAGTACTTCGGGAGGCCGAGGCGGGTGGATCACCAGGTCAAGAGATCGAGACCATCCTGGTCAACATGGTGAAACCACATCTCTACTAAAAATACAAAAATCAGCTGGGCATGGTGGCGCAGCCTGTAGTCCCAGCTACTCGGGAGGCTGAGGTAGGAGAATTGCTTGAACCCAGGAGCTGGAGGTTGCAGTGAGCCGAGATCACGCCATTGCACTCCAGCCTGGGTAACAAGAGAGAAACTTCTCAAAAAAAAAAAATACAAAAATTGGTCAAGCACGGTGGCAGGTGCCTGTAATCCCAGCTATTCAGGAGGCTGAGGCAGGCAGAGTTGCTGGAACCCAGAGGCGGAGGTTGCAGTGAGCCAAGATAATGCCATTGCACTCCAGCCTGAGCAACAGAGCAAGACTTCCTCTCAAACAAACAAACAAAAAAATTACAAAGAAAAAGACATATTAAATAGATTCAGCAAAGTTGCAAGATACAAAATCACAAAAAAGTCTCGTGTTTTTAGACATCAAGTTTGGAAAATGTGTTACAGTTCTTTTAGAACTTCTATAGCATATTTTCCAGTTTTCACTGGGAAAAAAAAAAAGAATGAACAATCTGAAAGGAAAATCAAACATAGCACCAAAAAGAATAAAACACATATGAAAACACTTAAACAAGGAGATGAAAGATTTATACACTGAAAACTACAAAACATGGCTGAAGAAAATCAAGACAAAAATAAATGAAAAGACATCTTGTGTTCATAGATAGGATGAATTATTATTGTTGAGATATCAACACTGCCCAATGTGGTCTACAGACTTCAAGCAATCCTTATCAAAATAACCACAACAATTTTTGCAGAAATAGAAAAACTCTTCCTAAATGTCAAGGGATCCTGTGTGGCCAAAACAATCTTGAAAACTTACTAAAACTTACTAATTTCAAAACTTACTAAAATCTATAGTAATCAAAACAGTGTGGTCATGGCTTTTTAAGACAGATATAGAGGATGGGCATGGTGGCTCATGCCTGTAATCCCAGCACTTTGGGAGGCCTAGGGAGGCAAAACACTTGAGGTCAGGTGTTCGAGACCAACCTGGCTACCATGGCAAAACCCCGTCTCTACTAAAAATACAAAAATTAGCTGGGCATGGTGGTGGTCACTTGTAATCCCAGCTACTCAGTAGGCTGAGGCAGGAGAATTGCTTGAAACTGGGAGGCGAAGGTTGCAGTGAGCCAAGGTTTTGCCACTGCACTCCAGCCTGGGTGACAGAGTGAGATTCTGTCTCAAAAATAAATAATTAGGCCAGGTGTTGTGGCTCACACCTATAATCCCAGCACTTTGGGAGTCTGAGGCAGGTGGATTATTGGAGGTCAGGAATTCAAGACCAACCTGGCCAACATGGTGAAAACCCATCTCTACTGCAAATACAAAATTAGCTGGGTGTGGTGGTGTATAATCCCAGCTACTTGGGAGGCTGAGGCAGGAGAATTGCTTGACCCTGGGTGGTGGAGGTTGCAGTGCGCCAAGATTGCCCACTCCAGCGGACAAAAAGAGTGAAACTTTGTCTCAAAAATAGATAAATAAATAAATAAAATAAGACTCAAAACTATAGAACTTTTAGAAGAAAACATAAAGAAAAAGCATCTTGGATTTTGTCAAATTTATTCGATATAATATCAAAGGCATAGGCAACAAAAGAAAAAATATACAAATTAGACTACATCAAAATATAAAACTTCTGGCCCAGCTCAGAGGTTCATGCCTGCAATCCCAACAGGTTGGGAGAACAAGGTGGGAGGATTGCTTGAGGCCAGGATTTTGAGAGCAGCCTGGGCAACATAGTGAGACCCCATCTCTACAAAAAAAAAAAAAAAAAGTTGGGCATGGTGGCGCATTTTTGTAGTCCTAGCTATGCAGGAGGCTGAGGGAGGAGGATTGCTTGAGCCCAGGAGGTCAAGGCTGCATTCAGCCATAATCATACCACTGCACTCCAGCCCAGGCAACAGAGAGGCACCCTGTCTCAAAAAATCAAAATAAAAACTTCTATGCATCAAAGGACACAATCAACAGAATAAAATGGCAGTCTACAGAATGGAAAAAAATATTTGCAAATCATATGATAAAGGGTTAATATCCAGAATATGTAAAGGACTCACACCAACAACAACAAATAATAATCGAATTTTTAAATGGGCAAAAGACCTGAATAGACATTTCTTCAAAGGAGCTATGGCAAAAGCATATGAGAAGATGCCCAACAACACTAATCATTAGAGCAATGTGAATCAAAACCGCCATGAGCTATCATCTCACACCCATTAGAATGGCTACTATTTTTTTTTAAGCCAAACAGACTGGGCACAGTGACTAACGCCTGTAATCCCAGCACTTTGGGAGGCCAAGGCGGGTGGATCGCCTGAGGTCAGGAGTTCGAGACCAGCCTAGCGAGGATGGTGAAACCCCGTTTCTACTAAAAATATAAAATTTAGCTGGGTGTGGTGGCAGGCACCTGTAATCCCAGCTACGTGGGGAGCTGAGGCAGGAGAATTACTTGAACCTGAGAGGGAGAGGTTGCAGTGAGGCGAAATGGCGTCACTGCACTGCAGCCTGGGTAACAGTAAGACTCCATCTCAAAAAAAAGGAAAAGAAAAGAAAAAAGCCAAACAATAAGTGTTGGTGAGGATGTGGAAAAATCAGAACACTTCTGCACTGTTGGTGGGAAGGTAAAATAATGCAACAGTACACCAATTGCCCAAAAACTTAAAAATAGAATTACCTTATGACCCAGGCATTCCACTTCTAAGTATACATCTCAAAGAATTGAAAGCAAGATCTTGCTGGGTGTGGTGGCTCACACCTGTAATCCCAGCTCTTTGAGAGGCTGGAACAGTAGAGCACAAGGTCAGGGGTTCAAGACCAGCCTGGCCAAGATGGTAAAACTCCACTAAAACTACAAAAATTAGCTAGGCACAGTGGCAGGTGCCTGTAATCCCTGCTACTTGGGAGACTGAGGCAGGAAAATAGCTTGAACCTGGGAGGCAGAGCCTGCAGTGAGCCGAGATCACACAGCTGCACTACAGCCTGGGAGACAGAATGAGACTCTGTCTCAAACAAAAAAAAGAAGAAGAAGGAAGGCAAGGTTTTGAAGAGATATTTGTACCTCTATGTTCATAGCAGCATTATTCACACTAGCCAAAAGGTAGAAGCAAACAAAGTGTCCATCATCAAGGAAAATGTAGTGTATACATGCAATGGAATATTATTTAGCCTTAAAAAAGAAGGGAATTCTGTCACATGCTACATGGATGAACCTTGACACATTATGCTAAGTGAAATAAAAGTCACAAAAAGAGGCTGGGTGTGGTGGCTCACACCTGTAATCCCAGCACTTTGGGAGGCTGAGGTGGGCAGATCAAAAGGTCAAGAGATCAAGACCATCCTACCCAACATGGTGAAACCCTGTCTCTACTAAAAATACAAAAATTAGCTGAGCGTGGTAGTGTGCGCCTGTAGTCCCAGCTACTCGGGAGGCTGAGGTGAAAGAATTACCTGAACCTGGGAGGCAGAGGCTGCAGTGAGCCAAGACCACACCACTGCACTCCGGCCTGGTGACAGAGTGAGACTCCATCTTAAAAAAAAAAAAAGGGTGTTGAACAATGAGAACACATGGACACAGGGAGGGGAACATCACACACTGGGGCCTTTTGGAGGGTTGGGGGCTAGGGGAAGGATAGCAGAGGGTGGGGGGATTGGAGAGGGATGGTATTAGGAGAAATACCTAATGTAGATGACGGGGTAATGGATGTGGCAAACCACCACGACACTACCTATGTAACAAATCCGCATGTTCTGCACATGTACCCCAGAACTTAAATTATAATAATAAAAAAAAGTCACAAAAAGACAAATGCTGTATGATTCTACTCAAACTCATAGAAATAAAAAGCAGAAAGATGGTTGCCAGAGATTAAGGGAGGAGGAATAGGGTATTGTTGTTTAATAGGTATAGAGATTCAGTTTTACAAGATGAGGCTGGGCGCAATGGCTCATGCCATAATCCCAGCACCTTGGGAAGCCGAGGTGGGAGGGTCACCTAAGGTCAGGAGTTCGAGACCAGCCTGGCCAATATGGCGAAACCCAGTCTCTACTAATAATACAAAAATTAGCCAGTTGTGGTGGCAGGCCCCTGTATTCCCAGCTACTTGGGAGACTGAGGCAGGAGAATCTCTTCAACCCGGGAGGTGGAGGTCGCAGTGAGCCGAGATCTCGCCACTGCACTCCAGCCTGGGTGACAGAGCAAGACTCCATCTCAAAAAAAAAAGAAAGAAAGAAAAAGAAAAACAGTTTTACGAGAAGAAAAGAACTCTGGAACACATTGCACAACAATGTGAAGATACTTAGCACTGCTGAATTGCACGCTTAAAAATAAAGAAAGGCTGGGTGCGGTGGCTCAGGCCTGTATTCAAGTGCTTTGGGAGGCTGAGGCAGGAGGGTTGCTTGAAGCTAGCCGTTTGAGACCAGACTGGGCAAGAAAACAAGACCCCGTCTCTACAAAAAATAAAAAAATTAGTTTGGTGTGGTGGCATGTGGCTGCAGTCCCAGCTACTTGGGAGGCTGAGGCAGGAAGATCACTTGAGTCGCAGAGTTTGAAGTACCACTGTACTCCAACCTGGGTGACACAGCGAGACTGTGTCTCAAAATAAATGGGTATACACACACACACACACACACACACACACACACACACACGTGTATATATACACATATACTCTTACATATATACATACATATATATAAATGTGTGTACATATACATATACATACATATATATGGCCAACATGGTGAAACCCCATCTCTACTAAAAATACAAAATTTAGCTGGGCGAGGTGGTGCAGGCCTGTAATCCCAGCTACTCAGGAGGCTGAGTAGGAGAATCGCTGGAACCCAGGAGGCGGAGATTGCAGTGAACCAAGACTGCGCCACTGCACACTCCAGCCTGGGTGACAAGAGCAAAACTCCGTCTCCAAAAAAAAAAAGTATTATTTCTGTTCTGTTCACTGTCTTTTTTTCTTTCTTTTTTTTTTTTTTGAGAAAGAGAGAGGGTCTCACTCGGTCACACAGTCAGGAGTACAGTGCAGCGGCACAGATGCAATCACAGCTCACTGCAGCCTTCAAATCCCAGACTCGAATGATCCTCCCACCTTAGCCTCCCACGTAGCTGGGACTAGAAGTGAGCACAATTACGCCTGGCTGATTTTTATTTTTTTTTATTTTTTGTAGAGACAGGGCCTCACTATGTTGCCAGGACTGGTCTCCAACTCTTGGGTTCAGGCGATCCTCCTGCCCTGGCCTCCCCAAGTGCTGGGATTACAGGTGTGACCCGCTGCACCAGGACTGTTCACTGTTTTCTTTTGGAGCAAGAGGCTTGGGGAGAGGGAAGTAAAAGGGATCACAGAGACCTGGTGAGGGAAGTGTCAAGCCTGCAGTTCTGTGTTTGGACACGGCTGCTGCATTTTCCACAGCTGTCCTTTTTGCCCAGGACGGCTGAGACCAAACCCCCAAAGCAGAAGTCCCCAGGCCTTCTCCAAGCCTACACACTCCACATCTCCATGCAAACACAGCTCTTTAAATATTGATGATAGAGAGATGGCCCAAAGTTAGTGGCTCTGGAATTCATTCTAATGTAATCAAAAGCAAAAAAATCCAGATTCTGAGGCCATAGGTGGTAAACTGGCTGATTAAACATTCTAGACGTCCTCTCCAAACATTTGCTAATTGCCTGCTAATTTCGCCACTTGATTAGCGATGGGGAAAGTCACTGGTTCCCCCTAGTGGCAACCTTTGGGAACGAGTGTTTCTGAGAACGCATAGCTGCCCAGAAAACAATGACAGGCCCAGTGAGGTGACAAAATAAAGCGCAAAAACAGAGCGTACCATTTCGCCTCCACTTGTGCTATCAAGAGGGTAGGGGCTGGGAACAGGGCTACACGCAGACTACCTCTAGAAATGTCACCACGTGATTGGGATGCTTTAAAGTGTTCTTAAGCAATAGAGACAGTTTTTCCTTACGCAGGAGAAAGTGATCACACAGCAAATGCTGACCGAGGCTGTGCCAGCCACGTTTATACACTGTCTCAAAGTCTGATTCTCTGACCACCTGCGCAGGCGGCACTTGGCACGCTGGTTAAAAGGCATATCGCGGCCGGGTGAGGTGGCTCACGCCTGTAATCCCAGAACTTTGGGAGGCTGAGGTGGGAGGATCACTTGAGGTTGGGAGGTCAAGACCAGCCTGGCCAACATGATGAAACCCCGTTTCTACTAAAAACACTAAAATTAGCCTGGCATGGTGGCGCGTGCCTGTAATTCCCACTGGGGAGGCTGAGGTGGGAGAATTGCTTGAACATGGGAGAAGGAGGTTGCGGTGAGCTGAGATCGTGTCACTGCACTCCAGGCTGGGCAACAGAGCGAGTCTTCATTTAACAAAAAAAAAGCCATATCCCCTAACATGCAAACTCTACAGAATGCATTTCTCTGGAAGTGAACACATAAAACAACTCTCTAGGTGAGTCTTATGAACACTTTTTGAGAATCACTTGAATTCAAAGAAGTTTAAGAAATTCAAATGGGAGCCTGGGCAACATAAAGAGACCCCCATCTCTATGAAAAATTAAAAATTAGCCCCACATATGTGGGGTCCCAGCCACTAGGGAGGCTAAGGTAGGAGGATTGCTTGAGCTCAGGAGATGGAGGCTGCAGTGAGCTCTGATCACACTACTGCATTCCAGCCTGGGCAACAGAGGCAGACCCTATCTCAAAAGAAAGAAAGAAATTCAAACGATTTATCATGGTTGGTGTAGGTGTCTCTCACTAAAAGTCTTGCATATAATCTGACCCAGATGAAAGGAGACCAAGGAGACAGGACTACTAAATCTGTGTGATCCTTCATGGATCCTTGTCCAGAAAAAGGACAATAGTGCAAAAACTGATGAAATTTGGAAAATGTCTGAAGATTAGTTAATAGCATTGCTACAGTGCCAATTTCCTTGTTTTGATCATTGACCTGTGATGACATCTCAAGTATTAACATTTAGGGAAATTGGGTGAAGGCTCTGTGGAAATTCTTTGCACTACTTTTTTCCCAGCTTCTTAGCAAAGACAAACATTTTTGAGAATTAAAACTTATGAGTTTCTTTTGGCCGCGCGCAGTGGCTCAAGCCTGTAATTCCCACACTTTGGGAGGCCGAGGCGGGCAGATCATGAGGTCAAGAGATTGAGACCATTCTGGCCAACATGGTGAAACCCCATCTCTACTAAAAATATAAAAATTAGCTGGGTGTGGTGGCACGTGCTTGTAGTCACAGCTACTCAGGAAGCTGAGGCAGGAGAATCACTTCAACCCAGGTGGCAGAGGTTACAGTGAGCCGAGATCACACCACTGCACTCTAGCCTGGTGACAGAGCAAGACTCTATCTCAAAAAAAAAAAAAAAAAAAAAAAAAAAAAATTAGTTTTTTCATTTGGTAAGGGAGCTTGTTAGAAATACAGATTCTCAGCAACCCCCAAGAACTAATCCAGAATCTACAGTTTAACAAGAGATCCCCAGAGGGATCCTGTGAATTCTCATTCATATGCTCACTGAATTTTCAGAAAGAAAACTGTACTCACATTCTCATTTTATTGATATGGGAAATGAACTCAGAATCATCACCTGTGAGCACAGTGGCTCACACCTGTAATCCTAGCACTTTGAGAGGCCGAGGTGGGAGGATCACTTGAGCCCAGGAGCTCAAGACCAGCCTGGCCAACTTGGTGGAAACCTGTCTCTACTCAAAATATAAAAATTAGCTGGGCATCGTGGCGTGCTCCTGTAATCTCAGCTACTCAGGAGGCTGAGGTTGGAGGATCACCTACCCAAGCCCAGAAAGTTGAGGCTGTAGTGAACCATGATTCCTCCACTGCACTCTAGCCTCGGTGACAGGAGTGAGACCCGGTCTCAAAAATAGAATCATCACTTGAGCAAATAAGTGGCCCAGATTTGAACCCATGTCTAGCTGATGCTAAGGCCCATTCTTTTAGTTAATGAGCTGCCTGCCATCTGGTGCAGATATAAAATTTACTACCACATGCAAGCATGGGACTCAGTTCTTATAAACCCTGTTGTCTGGCTTCCTGCCTGAAGGCAGAGAGATGCATTGGAGAAAGCACTGCACTGCCCTCCAGAGCCACAGTCTGGTCCCAAATCACACCACGCTTCAGTCCTAGAGGTTGCCAAAGCCTCTCAGGAACTCAGCCTCCTCCTCTGCAGGGTGAACGGGCAGGACAGACACCCGGTTCGCACTGTCTCCTCCAGCTCCAGCAGTTCTGTTACCTTTATCCAGGCCCCACGGGTCACTGGAGAGGTGGGGTAGGAAGGATAGCCCCCCATATGTGCACCCAAGAAGTGGATAACACCTCTCATTGGTGTCCTTCCCCCCCACACACACACCCCAAATACTGTAGTAGGCTTCTCTCTTCTTGGGCCCCTGGCCTTTAACTCCAGCCAATAAGACTATCCTCTCAACTAGATGCCTGGGGCAGAAAGACCTGAATCAACAAATGCTCTTTGCAGCGTTGGAGTGGCCCTCAGGTGGTGAAATCTCGGACCTGACTGTGGGCAGGGGAGGAATCTTTCCAGGCTCTTGGGTCTCACCACACACAGGTCTGTTTTTTCAAAGGTAAGCCTTTGAAGGAGAAGCCGCCAGGTCATTAACCCTGCTGCCCGGAGAAGGAAAGTGGTTTCAGCCATACCCAGTCCTGATGACACATCTGGAGGCTACTCCAGGTAAACCCAGTGAGAGGTCTGAGCTTTGCATCTGTTCAGAGTTTATCCTTCAAAAGATTTCGGTGCAAAGGCTGCCTTTCCCTGGCTTTCTCACTTGTCTCAACCCCGTCATATTGGCGTGTGGTGGGGCGGGGAGATTGAAAGAATGAAAATGGAATGATAGAAGCATCCTGAAAAATCCACTCAAACTGTCAGAGGCGTTTGACCCAGAGCAACTCCATCTGGAGTAGGGACTGGGTAAAATGAGGCTGAAACCTACTAGGCTGCATTCCCAGACGGCATTCTAAGTCGCAGGATGAGACAAGAGGTCGGCACAAGATACAGATCATAAAGACCTTGCTGATTAAACAGCTTGCGGTAAAGGAGCCGGCTAAGACCGAAGGCCAAGATAGCAATGACGTCTGGTCGTCCTCATTGCTGCACTCCCACCAGCACCATGACAGTTTACAGACACCATGGCAACGTGAGGAGGTTGCCCTATATGGTCTAAAAAAGGGGAGGCATGAATAACCCACCCTTGTTTAATATATCATCAAGAAATAGCCATAAAATTGGGCAACCAGAGGGCTGCTCTGTCTATGGAGTAGCCATTCTTTTATTCCTTTACTCTTGTTTTTCTTTCCCCTGCCTCAGGTTTATTTGTACAAATAGCACAGGAGGACCCCAGCCCCATGCAGATGGCAGCCCCAGGGGGTTGCACCAGTCCTTCTGTCCTCACGTTGGCAGACAGAGATATCTACTCTGAAGCCTTTGTAGGGGCCTGGGCACCTGTGGGAGCCTGAGCTGGAACTGAAGCTGGAGCTGCAGGCTGGGCCTTGGTTTGATCCTTGGCCTTGGCCTTGGCCTTGACCTTTGGCCAGCAGAGCCTGAGCCCCTTGGCAGTGCGTGCGCGAGCTTCCCAAGCTTGGGGTGGGCAATGTAGGCAAGTCGATG
Organism: Sapajus apella; assembly: GCF_009761245.1. Lineage (NCBI taxonomy): Eukaryota > Metazoa > Chordata > Mammalia > Primates > Cebidae > Sapajus > Sapajus apella. The sequence continues at coordinate 4,630,113 of NW_022437051.1, forward strand.
GAGCTTGCGGCTGACACCCCCTTTGGGATCTTGGGCTTAACCTCCTTGGGCTTTACGAGGGCCGTGATGGCCTCGGTGCGTGCACTCGTGGCCTTGGCCTTGTTGGCCTGCATCTTCTTTAGGCCCTTCTTGTTGTGCTTCTTGGCAAAGCACATGTTCCTCAGGAACTTGGGGTCCACCCCCTTAAGAGATTCGTACCTTTGTGATCGGGATTTCTTGATACCATTTCTGTGCCATTTTCGGGACTGGTTGGTGTGGTGTGGTTCTTGGACTTGGCCATGTCTGCACCTAAGCCACGGTTGCCGAAGTGCCTAGGACCAGAAGAGCTATTCCTTTACTTTCTTAATAAATTTACATTCACTTTATGGACCTGCCTTGAATTCTCCAGATCCAAGAACCCTCTCTTGGGGTCTGGCTTGGCACCCCCTTCCTGTGATAAAACCGGTAGTGGAGTGCAAACACCTGCCTGCCTGCCTCTCTTCCTTCCTTCCTTCCTTCCTTCCATCCTTCCTTCGACAGAGCTTCACTCTGTCACTGTTACCCAGGCTAGAGTGCAGTGGCACGATCTGGGCTCACTGCAGCCTTCACTTCCCGGGTTCAAGTGATTCTCCTGCTTCAGCCTCCTGAGTAGCTGGGACTATAGTCATACGCCGCCACACCCCACTAATTTTTAAATTTTTTTTTTATTTTTAGGAGAGACAGGATTTGGCCATGTTGGTCAGGCTGGTCTCGAACTCCTGACCTCAGGTAGTCTGCCCACCTCGGCCTCCCAAAGTGCTGGGATTACAGATGTGAGCACTCTCAGAGCTTCTCAAACTTTAGTGAGTATTCCTAGAGATTTTGTTAAGAAAGAAAATCACATGCCCAGCCACAATTTTCTTTCTTAGTCCTCTCTCCCCCATTGCCTGGTTATGGGGAAACCTCACATTTTTAGAACATTTTCCTGAAGGAGAGGGTTGTTGGGGGTGGGGTGAGTATCACAATCCTTAGAGTAGCTGTTTCCCACCCTCCCGCCGCAGGGGTGATTATTTCTAAATGTCATTCCTAAAAAAGAGATGGTAGTTAAGAGGTTAAGACATTTATTTGGGGAGTTTTCTAAATACCTGTTTCACTCCATGAGTATCCTAGGATCTGTGAGTTCGTTTTTTGAGAATCTTGCTCTGTCCCCCAGGCTCACTGCAACTCCGCCTCCCGGGTTCAAGCAATTCTCTTGCCTCGGCTTCCCAAGTAGCTGGGATACTACGCCACTATACTTGGCTAATTTTTTTGTATTTTTAGTGGAGACAGCGTTTCACCATGTTGGCCAGGCGGTCTCCAACTCCTGAGCTCAGGTGATCCACCCACCTCGGCTTCCCAAAGTGCTGGGATTACAAGCATAAGCCACGGCGCCTGGCTCCCCGCCCCCCCCTTTTTGTTTTGAGACAGGACACTGCTCTGTCACCCAGGCTGGAGTGCAGTGGCTCATTCATATAGCTCACTGCAGTCTCAAACTCTCAGCATAAGCAATTCTCCTGAATAGTTAGAACTACAGGCATGTGCTATTATGCCCAGCTAATTTTTAAATATATATCTAGACACGATGGTCTCACTACGTTACCCAGGCAAGTCTTGAACTCCTTGCCTCCAGCAAGTCTCTCATCTTGGCCCCTAACGTGCTGGCATTGCAGGCATGAGCCACCATGCCCTGCCAAAGTAGCTTTCCTTCCTAACAGACACCTACCAAGATAGTTCTGGAGCTCCTTTGCCTAAGAATCACATGAAGTAATTTTCACAGGTGTTGGGCAGGACCCAGCAATTTGCATTTTTAATCAGCATTCAAGGCAATTCCACTGAGGAAGTTCTGAAGGGCGCTCTCAGAGCTTCTCAAACTTTAGTGAGTACTCCTAGAGATTTTGTTAAAAATGCAGATTTTGATTCAGTGGGTCTGGGGTGCTGCTGAAGATTCCGCATTTCTTCTTTTTTCTTTTATTTTGAAACGGAGTCTTACTCTGTTGCCTAGGTTGGAATGTAGTGGCATGATCTTGGCTCACTGCAACCTCTGCCAACTGGGTTGGAGCAATTCTCCTGCCTTAGCCTCCTGTGTAGCTGGGATTACAGGTGTGCGCCACCATGCCTGGCTATTTTTTGTATTTTTAGTAGAGACGGGGTTTCGCCATGCTGGCCAGGCTTGTCTTGAATTCCCTGCCTCAGGTGATCCACCCACCTCAGCCTCCCAAAGTGCTGGGATTACAGGCCTGAGCCACTGTGCTCTGCCAAAGATTCCACGTTTCCAGCAAGCTCTGAGAATCTACTAACACTGCTGGCCCAAGAGCCCCTGCCCAGAGTTGCAGGGCCCTGTGGTCTCAAGCCCCTTCTGGTTGTGTATCCTGGTTCCAGTGCTTTCTAACAACATGTGCTTTCTGTTATAAGCTTCCGGATTTATCAGAACAAAGTTGATCTAGGAAAGCTATGACAGTAATTTTGTATACCCGTTTCCCTGCCAAAAAATAAATAAAATGTTGTGTGATTGCTAGAGCTTAGATAAAATTGTGGAAGACAACCAAACATAACGAAATCTTGCCAGTCAGCTAAGAAGTAGGCTATTTTTGAAAGCCATGTAAACTTCAATAGAAAGTCTGCTGGGACCAGGTGTTTTCCGGTCTTGGGAGACAAAACTGCTAATTCAGGCTCCAGCTGCACACATTTTTCTTTCTTGAACATTTTTTTTTTTGTCTTGGGAAAAAGACTTTTAAATTCAGTGACAGCAGAGCTCTAGAGCTCATTTAGACAGAACTTAAACTGTTCTCCGGTGCCTTATCTGCTGAACTGCGTGTATCCCAAAGCCACCAGCAGAACATCTGTGCCTGTGATGAGCTGATGGGAAAGTTGGAAGCTTGACCTAGGCTGACCATACAGAACCAGGGTTCCAGAGAGGCCATAAAGTGTCCCTTAGACTCATCTGAATAAGCACGAGATGGAGATGGAATTTTGCTCTTATTGCCCAGGCTGGAGCGAAATGGTGCACTCTCCACACACTGCAACTTCCACCTTCCGGGTTAAAGCGATTCTCCTGCCTTAGTGTCCCTAGCAGCTGGGCTTACAGGTGTCCACCACTACATCCAGGTAATTTTTTGTATTTTTAGTAAAGATGGGGTTTCGCTATGTTGGCCAGGCTAGTCTCAAACTCGCGACCTCAAGCAGTTCACCCGGCTCAGCCTCCCAAAGTGCTGGGATTACAGACATGAGCAACCACACGCGGCTCTTTCTTCTTTTAATTTTTAAAATTGTGGTTAAGATAAAGATAACAAAATGTATCATGTTAATCATTTTTCAGTGTACAGTTCGGTGACATTCAATACATTCACATTTCTGTGTAGCCATCACCACCATCCACCCTCAGAATGTTTTGTCATCTTACAGTAACTTCCCAGTCCCCGCTCCCCCCAGGCCCTGGTAACCACTGTTCTACTTTCTGTCTCTATGAATTTGACTACTCTAGGTCCCTCACGTGTCTTAGTCAGCTTGGGCTGCCACAGCAAAATATCATACACTGGGCGACTTAAACAACAGACATTTATTCTCTGGAGGCTGAAGTTCTTGAGGCTCAAAGCCTGAAATCAAAGTGCTACCATAGTTGGTTTCGGTGAGGGCTCTCTTTCCGGCCGTAGGCTGCGGCCTCCTCACTACATCTTCGGGTGGCAGGGAGAGACAGGTCTCTGTGTCTTTTTCTTTGGAAATGAAAGTATGTTTTTTTTTTTCTTTTTTTTTGCGATGGAGTCTCACTCTGTCGCTCAGGCTGGAGTGCAATGGCATGATCTCCGCTCACTGCAACCTCCCCCTCTCGGGTTCAAGAGGTTCTCCTGCCTCAGCTTCCCGAGGAGCTGAGATTTCAGGGGTGTACCACCACACCGGGCTAATTTTTGTATTTTTAGTAGAGGCAGGGTTTCACCATGTTGGCCATACTGGTCTCGAACGCCTGACCTCAAGCGATCTGCCTGCCTCAGCCTCCCAAAGTGCTAGGATTATAGGCGTGAGCCACCATGCCCTCCCTCTGTGTCTCTTCCTATAAGGACATCAATCCTGTTGGATCAGAGCCAAACACTTATGACCACATTCAACCTTCATCATCTCCATGAGGCCCTGTCTCCAGGTATAGTCGCATTGGGGGATGGGGCTTCAACATATGGGTTCTGAGTAGACACAATTCATTCAACAGCACCATATAAGAGGAATTATACAGTATTCAATTTTTTGGTGTTTTTCTGTTTGCTATTTTGTATTGTTATTTCTTGTGGCTTATTTCACTTAGTATAATGTGTTCAAGGTTCATCTGTGTTATAGCACGTGTCAGAATTTTATCCCTTTCTAAGCCTAACATTCCATTGTATGTATATACCACATTTGGTTTATCCACTCATTCGTTGATGAATATTTGCATTGCTTTCATGTTTTGACTACTCTGAATAATACTGCTGTGAATATTGGTGTGCAAATGACTGTTCAGGACCAGGCACCATACCTCACACCTGTAATCCCAGCACTTTGGGAGGCCAAGGTGGGGAGATCACCTGAGGTCAGGAGTTTGAGACCAGCCTGGCCAACATGGGGAAACCCCCTCTTTACCAAAAATACAAAAATTAGCCAGGCGTGGTGGCTTTTGTCTGTAATCCCAGCTACTTGGGAGGCTGAGGCAGGAGAATTACTTGAACCCAGGAGGTAGAGGTTGCAGTGAGCCAAGATCACGACGCTGCACTCCAGCCTAGGGGACAGAGCAAGACCCCATTTAAAAAAAAAAAAAAAAAGAAAGAAAAACAAAAACAAATGACTGTTCATGTTCTTGTTTTTAAATTCTTCCATGTATATGTCCAGAAGAGGAATTGCTGGACCACATGGTAATTCAACGTTGTTTTGTTTTGGGACAGAGTTTCACTCTTGTTGCCCAGGCTGGAGTACAAGATGCAATCTTGGCTCACTGCAACCTCTGCCTCCCAGGTTCAAGCAATTCTCCTGCCTCAGCCTCCCAAGTAGTTGGGATCACAGGCATGCACCACCATACCCAGCTAATTTTGTATTTTTAGTAGAGATGGAGTTTCTCCATGTTGGTCAGGCTGGTCTCAAACTCTGGACCTCAAGTGATTCATCCGCTTTGGCCTCCCAAAGTGCTGGGATTACAGGTGTGAGCCACCTCGCCTGGCTGGTAATTCAGCGTTTAATCTTTGGGGAACCACCCTACGTCCTTTAGGATCCGGAGCCATAGGCACATATTGACATGTGTTTCCAAGGCTGGAACCACCACCTCAATTCAGGGCTGAGCTGGCAGAATCAGAGGGAGGATTTTATTATTAATTCTCTTAAATGTGTTCAGTATGTCTAGTCCTTCCTCCGTGTTGCCCATTGGGAGACATTTCAGCCCCTAGATGTGTCCACGATGGATGCCTTTGTCTTCCCAGGGATGCTGAGTAGACTCAGTAAAGAATAATTAAACTCCTAGAGGCCAAGGCCTCAGCAGAAATGCTGGAGCAGGTGTGAGACCTCAAAGATCCCGGAGGACAGTTAGCTAATCCTGCTGCACACCGCTCCTCCTCCTGCGTTAGTGTGTGGACCTGGCTCTGTAGCATTTTAAAGTGAAGGTCCGAAATCTGCCCTTTGGGGCTCTGACCTTCCTTTAAGACCATCAAGAGACAGCTAGTTACCTGGTATTGTTATTGTTAAAATATCAGGGGCTGGGCGCTGTGGCTCACGCCTGTAATCACAGCACTTTGGGAGGCAGAGGTGGGTGGATCACCTGTCAGGAGTCTGAGACTAGTCTGGCCATCTTGGCAAAACCCTGTCCCTACTAAAAAAATACAAAAATTAGCCAGGCATGGTGGCACATGCCTGTAGTTCCAGCTACTGAGGAGGCTGAAGCGGGAGGTCACATCCCTGCCCTCCAGCCTGGGTGACAGAATGAGACTCTGTGTTTTTTAAAAAATAACAAAACAGAAATAAATAAATAAAGTGGAGGTCTGGAATCTGACCTTTGGGCTCTGATCTTCCTTCGAGACCTTCAAAGAGACAGCTAGTTACCTACTATTGTTATTGTTAAAATACAAACATGCAATTTCTATTCGTTTTTTGTTTTTGTTTCTTTGAGACAGAGTTTCAGTCTGTCACCCAGGCTGGAGTGAAGTGGCACACTCTCTGCTCACTGCAACTTCTGCCCCCCGGGTTCAAGCCATTTTCCTGCCTCAGCCTTCTGAGTTGCTGGGACTACAGGCATGAGCCACCATGCCTGGCTAAGTTTTGTATTTTTAGTAGAGATGAGGCTTTGACATATTGGCCAGGCTGGTCTCAAACTCCTGACCTCAGAAGCCCCACCTGCCTCGGCTTCCCAATGTGCTGGGATTACAGGCATGAGTCACCATGCCCGTCATTCTATTTGGAATACGATGTGGCACTATCTCTTGAAACTGGAGCCGGGCGCGGTGGCTCAAGCCTGTAATCCCAGCACTTTGGGAGGCTGAGGTGGGTGGATCACGAGGTCAAGAGATCGAGACCACCCTGGTCAACATGGTGAAACCCCGTCTCTACTAAAACTACAAAAAATTAGCTGGGCATGGTGGCGCATGCCTGTAGTCCCAGCTACTCAGGAGGCTGAGGCAGGAGAATTGCCTGAACCCAGGAGGCGGAGGTTGCAGTGAGCCGAGATCGCGCCATTGCACTCCAGCCTGGGTAGCGAAACTCCGTCTCAAAAAAAAAAAAAAAAAAAAAAAAGAAACTGGAAATTCACAAGGAGTGTGTATTAGCCCGTTTTCATGTTGTTGATAAAGACATACCCAAGATTGGGCAATTAACAAAAGAAAGAGGTTTAATCAGACTTACAGTTCCACATAAGCCTCACAATCATGATGGGAGGCAAGGAGGAGCAAGTCCCCTCTTAGATGTATGGTGGCAGGCAAAGAGAGAGAACTTGTGCAGGGGAACTCCTTTTTAAAAAACCATCAGATCTCTTGAGACTTACTCGCTATCACAAGAACAGCTTGGAAAAGACTTGCCCCCATGATTCAATTACCTCCCACCGGGCCCCTCCCTTAACACGTGGGAATTCAAGATGAGATTTGGGTGGGGACATAGCCAAACCGTACCAGAATGTGACCCAGCAATTCCACCTCTTGCACTTGCCATACAGAGACACTGTGCTCGTGCCTCATCAGTCATCTATCTTTTTAAAGAAAGGCTTTCCCTCTTTAGGATAGAAATTTTTTCCCAATATTTTTTCTAACATTTAATACTTTTGTACTTGTTTTCCCAGCTCTTTAGCCAATTTGAAATTTGTTTAGTGTTGAGTATTGTTAGTTTGTTTTTAAATTGATAGCCAAATTTCCCAAGTAGTGTGTTGAATGAACTATATTTTCCTCACTGATTTGAAGTACTATCTTCATCACAAGCTAAATTTCTTCATGTATGTGGATATAAAATAGGGAAAAGTGGCCTAGCATGGTGGTTCATACCTGTAATCCTAACACTTTGGGAGGCCGAGGATTGACTGCCATCATGAACAATGTAGTAACTGTCTGAACTAGGAAGTTCATGACCAACTGACTGTTTCAGAGAAAACAAATGGTCATTGATGTCCTTCATCCCCAGAAGGCAACAGTACCTAAGACAGAAATTTGGGAAAAACTAGCCAAAATGTACAAACCACCCTGGATGTCATCTTTGTGTTTGGATTCAGAACTCATTTTGGTGGTGGCAGGATAACTGGCTTTGGCATGATTAATGATTCCCTGGATTATGCAAAGAAAAATGGACCCAAACATAGACTTGCAAGACGTGGCCTGGGTGAGAAGAGAAAGGCCTCAAGAAAGCAACGGAAGGAACGCAAGAACGGAGTGAAGGAAGTCTGGGGCCCGCGAAGGCCGGCGTTGGTGCTGGCAAAAAGCCGAAGGAGTGAAGAAGCTGCAATGATGTCTTCTGCGGCCATTGTGGATTTTTCACGAGAAGATTAATAAACTAAAAACTTTCATGTGAAAAAAACGAAATAGCACAATACACATTCAAATGCACATGGAAAATAGATCAAAGGTCATATGCTGGGTATAATATGTTTCAGTAAATTTGAAAGAAATGAAAGTATGTTTTCTGATCACAGTGGAATTATATGCAGAATCAGTAACATAAATATACTTGGAAAATCTCTCAAATATTTGGAAACAAAACAATAGACTTTGAAATAACCCACGCATCAATGAAAACAATTACAAATGATATTTAAAATTAAATGAAAATACAATATATATAAAGGTATGGGATATAGGTACAGCTATACTTAGAGGAAAACTTATAAGTTAAATACTTATATTAGAAAAGAAGAAAGATCTAAAATTATTAATCTGGCTGGGCGTGGTGGCTCATACCTATAATCCCAGCACTTTGGGAGGCCAAGGTGGGCCGAGGCAGACGGATCACAAGGTCAGGAGTTTGAGACCAGCCTGGCCAATATGGTGAAACCCTGCCTCTACTAAAAATACAAAAGTTAGCCGGGCGTAGTGGCAGGTGCCTATAGTCCCAGCTACTCGGGAGGCTGAGACAGGAGAATTGCTTGAACCCAGGAGGCAGAGGTTGCAGTGAGCTGAGATTGTGCCATTGCACTCCAGCCTGGGCGACAGAGAAGGACTCTGTCTTAAAAAATAAATAAATAAATAAATAAAACTCTGGTCTCCCACACAGCTGGCTCTGCGTGAATTACTCTTTCTCTATTGCAATTCCCCTGTCTTGATAAATTGGCTCTGTCTAGACAGTGGGCAAGGTGAACCCATTGGGCAGTTACAGTATCTGGGCCCCAGCTCCTCACAGCAGCCCAGAGGAGCAGCAAACTCTAAGAGAGACGTGGCTGTAGGCTGCACCAATGCAGACAGGACCAAAGGCAGCCCAGGCTGAGTCCTGGTTACTAGTGAGACGTGAAAACTTCAGAGAGCTGCCAGTGCTGAAAAGGCTACATAGAGGGAAACAGTGGCCCTCTCCGGGCTCTCCGGCATGGTCCAGTGACTTGAGGACCAGACAGACTCCACCCAAAGCCTTTTTACACTTCTTAATAAGCCCTAAGACTGGGTTTTTAGTTTTTGTTTTTAAAGACAATGTCTCATTCTGCTGCCCAGGCTGGAGTGCAGTGGTGCTGTCATAGCTCACCACAGTCTCAAACTCCTAAGCTCAAGCAATCCTCCCATCTCAGCCTCCTGAGTAGCTGGGAGGCATGTGCCACCATGCCTGGCTATGACTCATGATACAACCATAAAAATGGCTTAATTTACTTTCCACCTGCTCAGCAAGCATGAGTCACCCCTCCCCACAAAAAAAAGAGTTGTAAAAAATAAAATAATATTTATTGAACACCCGAGATTATGGGCTGAGAGACACGCACACTGCAAAAATACAAAAACTGATAAAATGACATACAGCAATATGAAAAGGAAAACACTGAGATGAGGAGAAATATATACACTGTATCTGATACACTTGGATGACAAACATTTCAAAGATCGAAAGAATGCTCTAATTCACAGATTCTACCAGAGAAGTTTAAAAAGAAAAAAAAAAGGAAGAGAGAGAGAGAAACTGGCTATTTATATGTATGGATATAGAAATAAACTACTAAATGGAAAATGGACTGCTTTTGTAGAATAACCCAAAGGGCCAGCTGAGGATACCCACTCTGTTGTTTGAGCAGTGCATAAACTGTAATTCTGCATCACACATTTGCTTCATATCAAAGACTTCCTCATAATTTCTACAAATTCTGGGATCATGGGTTTAATGGCCACCCTGACCCACTGAACAATCCATCGCACCAGCATCTCACCTTCCGGGGTTGCTCTCTTCTCTCTGTCCTATACTGTACCATTAAGGTTTTTGACTTGCCTGAAAAAGGCAAGACCATGTCTATAAATTTTTTTTTTTAATTAGCTGGGCGTGGTGCGGAGTGCCTGTTGTCCCAGCTACTTGGGAGGCTGAGGTGGGAGGATTGTTTGAGCCTGGGAGGTTGAGGCTGCAGTAAGCCATGATCATGCCACTGCACTCCAGCTTGGGTGACAGAATAAGACTATCTCAAAAAACATTTTTTTTTCTTTTTTGAGACAGAGTCTCGCTCTGTTGCCCAGGCTGGAGTACAGTGGTGCTATCTTGGCTCACTGCAACCTCAGCCTCCCGGTTTCAAGCACTTCTCCTGCCTCAGCTTCCCGAGTAGCTGGGATTACAGGCATGTACCACCATGCCTGGCTAATTTTTTTTCTTTTTTTTGAGAGGGAGTCTTGCTCTGTCACCTAGGTAGGCTGGAGTGCAGTGGCTTGATCTCAGCTCACTGCAACCTCCCAGGTTCAAGTCATTCTCCTGCCTTGGCCTCCCAAGTAGCTGGGATTATAGGCGCTCTCCACCATGCCCAGCTAATTTTTGTATTTTTAGTAGATAAGGGGTTTCACCATGTTGGCCATGCTGGTCTCTAACGCCTGACCTCAAGTGATCTGCCCGCCTCAACCTCCCAAAGTGCTGGGATTGCAGGCATGTGCCACTGTGCCTGGTTAAAAAAAAATTATTTGTTACTGTTTCTGACTATCAAAAGATACATTTTAACTTCAGAACAACTTTTAAATTAGCCAGAATTAAACACAGCCTGCTTTAATTTTTCCCTAATGTAATTACATGTATCAAATGTATTAAGATCAGCACTAAGCCCTTACAAAAGGAAAAGGCCAATTTGTTGAGAATTGTAACAAAGAACTGGCTGCCCCTCCAACCCTGTTCTCCTCCCTTATTCCCAAAGCCCAACACTGCCAAGATCTGGGCATTCTTCACCGCAGGGTGTACGTGGCTGGTGACAGCTGAGGATTTTAATGACTTCTTCCCATCCATGTCTCAACTGCTCTGATGCTGCTGGCTGGTTGATTTCAGGGATTCAGGAGGGAAATAAATGTTTACTCAACTGTTAGTGTATCAGAGAAAGTTCTTCTCTTTGGCTTCTAAAGAATGCCCGGTGCTAAGCAGCTTTTTACTAAGTCAGAAGCCTTGATGCTACAGTTTAGGATGGAGAGGAGAGCACTCCTGGGTGAGTGCAACATTTCTTTAAAAATAACCCCACTGGCTGGGCGGTGGCTCATGACTGTAATCCCAGCAATTTGGAAGGCCGAGAAAGGCAATCACCTGAGGTCAGGATTTCGAGACCAGCCTGACCAACATGGCAAAAGCCAGTCTCTACTAAAAATACAAAATTAGCTGGGCGTGGTGGCACATGCTTGTAATCCCAGCTACTCGGGAGGCTGAGGCAGGAGAATCACTCGAACCTGGGAGTTGGAGGTTGCAGTGAGCCAAGATCGTGCCATTGCATTCCAGCCTGGACAACAAGAGCAAAACTATCTCAAAAAAAAGAGAGAAAAGACAGAAGGAAACATCAGTTGCATTTACATGTACCAACAGCAAATAATCTAAAAAAAAAAAATCAATATTAAAGTGTTTTGGTCTTTGCTTAGAAGTGTGGTGATGTTTTTGTGAGGAGAAATATGCCACAGGAGCCTAATTCTTTTTTGTTCTTGTTGTTTTGTTTTGTTTTCTTTCTTTCTTACTTTCTTTCTTTTTTAACTTTTTTCTTTTGTTTTTGAGAGGGAGTCTTGCTCTGTTGCCCAGGCTGGAGTATAGTGGCAGGATCTCTGCTCACTGCAGCCTCCATTTCCCAGGTTCAAGAGATTCTCCTGCCTCAGCCTCCCAAGCAGCTGGGATTACAGGCACATGCCACCATGCTCAGCTAATTTTCCTATTTTCAGTAGAGACAGGGTTTTACCATGTTGGCCAGACTGGTCTCGAACTCCTGACCATGGTGATCTGCCCGCCTTGGCCTCCTAAAGTGCTGGGGTTACAGGCGTGAGCCACTATGCCTGGCCTTCTCTGTGTTTCTAACAGTGCATAGATTTTACTTCTTGGAGGATAGCTTGAACAGACTGACCAAGTTCTCCTGCCTTTAGCCCAGATGCACTCAACATGTGACCATGAACATAACAGTCCACACTAGTGAACTGTACCCAATGCATGATGCTCTTATGTGTGTGAAGAATTATGGCAGAAGATTCAGCTACTGAAGGTTTAAATGTATCATTCATGGTAGGCAGAATTATGACCCCATGAAAATGTCCATGTGTGAAGGGACTTTGCAGATGTGATTAAGGTTAAGGACCTTGAGATGGGAGATTATCCTGGGTTATCTCAGTGAGCCCAATCTAATCCCATGTGCCCTTAAAAGTTGAGAACCAGCCAGGCACAGTGGTTCATGCCTGTAATTCCAACAATTTGGGAGGCCAAGGCAGGGGGATTGAAGAATCACTTGAAGCCAAGAAGTAGAGGCTATGGTGAGCCAATATTGTGCCACTGCACTCTAGCCTGGGTGACAGAGCAAGATCCTATTTCTAAAATAATAAAATCAAATCAAATAAAAAGAGGCTGGGCATGGTGGCTCACGCCCATAATCCCAGCACTTTGGGAGACCAAGGCCGGCGGATCACGAGGTCAAGAGATCGAGACCATCCTGGCCAACATGGTGAAACCCCATCTCTACTAAAAATACATAAATTAGTTGGATGTGGTGGTGCGTGCCTGTGTTCCCAGCTACTCAGGAAGCTGAGGCAGGAGAATCCCTTGAACCCAGGAGATGGAGGTTGTAGTGAGCCAAGATCACGCCATTGCACTACAGCCTTGGTGACAGAGCAAGACTCCATCTCAAAATAAATAAATAAATAAATAAATGAAAATTTAAAGGCCAGCGTGGTGGCTCAAGCCTGTAATCCCAGCACTTTGGGAGGCCGAGGC
>NW_022437051.1:4643016-4670654 GCF_009761245.1 Sapajus apella
GTTTTGATTCCTAACTGGTTATTACCAATTTATTACCAAGTAAGATAAAGGAAGTAAGCCAATAGTAACAACTGTGAGAGATGGGAAAGTTCTTCTTCAAAGTTTATATCTTAGACTACATTAGAAGGAGTTATAATCTCTTGCTCCATGGCCATTATCCACTATTAGCATAAACATATAGCCATGTGTATATATTCTCTAAATCAGCTAGGTTTTTTTTTTTTGAGATGTAGCTTCACTCTTGTCACCAAGGCCAGAGTGCAATGGCATGCTCTCAGCTCACCACAACATCCACCTCCCAGGTTCATGCGATTCTCCTGGCTTAGCCTCCCGAGTAGCTGGGACTATAGGTGTGTGCCACCACACCCAGCTAATTTTTGTATTTTTAGTAAAGACAGGGTTTCACCATGTTGATCAGGATAGTCTCGATCTCTTGACCTCATGATCTGCCCACCTCGGCCTCCCAAAGGGCTGGGATAACAGGCATTAGCCACTGTGCCTGGCTCAGCTACGTCTTAAATCAGCTACCTTGACTCAATCTGGCATGTCTGAACAGAACTGGGCAAGCTGCAAACCCTGGTGCCTGCCATTCCTTATTTGGAAGCCCTCCGGACCTTCTCCTGACTAGCTTCCTCTTCTTCCTTGTCTTCTTTACCCTTATCTATTCAGGAAATTTCCAAGTTTTTAGGAAGTCTGGTCAAGCATAAAATGTGAGGTCCTGTTCCAGCCAGTGGAAACTGGACACAGCAGTAGGGCGATTGCATCAGGTTATGAAAGTTACAAATGTCCCTGTCTCCCTTGTTCAGGTGTGCTCCCAAGGCAAGACTGCTGGGGAGTTGCACCCTTTCTGCAGAAAGTAAACTAGCCTTGCTGAGTGATCCATTGTCTCAATGTGGATTCTTTCCAATGTTATAAACCTATTTCCAACAACCACCATCCCCAATTCCTCTGAGGCAGTTTAGGACGAAACAAGCCAATTAAAGCTGATGTAACAGCTTTAGAGAAAATAGATTGAAGTTGTGGTTGGGGAATTTTTTTTTTTTTTTTTTTGAGATGGAGTCTTACCCTGTTGCCCAGGCTGGAGTGCAGTGGTGCAGTCTTGGCTCACTGCAACCTCTGCATCCTGGGCTCAAGCAATTCTCCTGCCTCAGCCTCCCACATAGCTGGGATTACAGACACCCACCACTATGCCCAGCTAATTTTTGTATTTTTAGTAGAAATGGGATTTTACCATGTTGGCCAGGCTGGTCTCGAACTACTGACCTCAGTTGATTCACTTGTCTTGGCCTCCCAAAGTGCTGGGATTATAGGTGTGAGACACTGCACCTGGCTGTATATTAATTTTATATTCTGCCATTTTACTGAATTCATTTATTAATTCTAACAGTTTTTTGGTAGTGTCTTTAGTTGTTTTTTTGTTTGTTTGTTTTTGGAGATGGAGGCCTGGGCTGGAGTTTAGTGGCATGATCTCAGCTCACTACAACCTCTACCTCCCGGGTTCAAGTGGTTCTCCTGCCTCAGCCTCCCGAGTATTGGGATCACATGTGCCTGCCACTACATCCAGCTAATTTTTTTATCTTTAGTGGAGATGGGGTTTCACCATGTTGGCCAGGCTGGTCTTGAACTCCTAACTTCATGATTCACCCCCTAGGCTTCCCAAAGTGCTGGGATTACAGGCATGAGCCACCACACCCAGCAGTCTTTAGATTTTTTTAGGCATGAGATCATGGTATCTGTGAATAAGGCTAATTTGGTGTCTTCCTTCCCAAACTGGATGCCCTTTATTTCTTTCTCTTGCCTTATTGCTCTGGTCAGGACTTTCAGTGTTATGTTAAATAACAGTGGTGAAACTGGGCATCGTTGTTTTGTTCCCATCCTTAGAGGAAAGGCTTTCAATTTTTTTCCCATTCAGTACGATGTTAGCTGAGGCAAAGCACTTCTAATATTAAGCATTGAAATAAATGTGAGCTCTGCATACATTTAAGAAAGATCAGGCCGGGTGTGGTGGCTCATGCCTGTAATCCAAGCACTTTGAAGGCCAACGGGGGGGCGGATCACCTGAGGTCGGGAGTTCAAGACCAGCCTGACCAACATGGTGAAACCCCGTCTTAAAAAAAAAAAGAAAGAAAAATCAATAAAAACAAGTAAGATAATTACTTACCTGCTTATTCCAATTCAGGGTCAAAGGTAGACAGAGTCTATCCCAGCAGCTCAGGGCAAGAGATGGGATCCCACCCCAGACAGGACACCATTCCATCACAAGGCACACTCACGCACCCCCACACTCACACTGGTACCATCTGGACACAACGATTCACCTAATGTGCATGTGATATGGTTTGGCTGTGTCCCCACCCAAATCTCACCTTGAATTGTAGCTCTCATAATTCTCACTTGTCATGGGAGGGACCCGGTGGTAATGGGAGGTAATGGAATCATAGGGGCAGGTCTTTCCCATGCTGTTCTCATGACAGTGAATAAATTTCATGAGATCTGATGGTTTTATAAAGGAGAGTTCCCCTCCACATGCTGTCTTACCTACTGCCATGTAAGACGTGCCTTCACTGTTCAACTGCTTTCTGCCACGATTGTGAGATCTCCCTGGCATGTGGAACTGTGAGCCCATTAAACCTCTTTCCTTTGTAAATTACCTAGTCTGGGATATGTCTTTTTTAGCAGCGTGAGAACAGACTAATACAACACAGCTTTGGGATGTGGGAGGAAGCTGGAGTACCCAGAGGGAACGCATGCAGACACAGGGAGAAAGGGTAACCGCATAATCTGGCCCTCGCCCAGGACCAGTTTCTTTTTCTCATCAGCATAATGAAATAGTGTTGAATGCAACGATGTTATTTGATTCCACAGGAGAGGCAAAGGTACACAGTGGTCACGAAACTGGATCACCACAGGGCCACTCCTTAATTGCGGTGTGCATGCTCCTTTTTGTTAGCAGAATAAATTGATTTTAAACTTAGGCACAAAATCTGGCTGAGAAGATGATGAACTAAAAAAAAGACTCAAATAGGAGGGAGGGAGGAAAAAAAGGACTCAAATAACTTAACTTTAAAAAGATTTTAATAAATGTTTTCCCAATCCCATTGGCAGCCTCAAGTGAATAAGAAACGTTTTCCCCTTCATTTTGGGCATCATTATCAAATAACTCGACACAAGTGTATTTTCTGGCAATCTCTTCAGATGGCTTCTTTTAAATTTGTTGAACAAAAGTTACTCACATCACTTCAGTTAGAAACTCTCAAAAGAGCAAATTATATGTAATCACCTCTCAAAATATGAATGCATGTGAATTAGAATTCTCGGTGCCAGTTAACATCCAAACTAAAACATTTACATTAATGTCAATCTTCAAAATTTTCTTTAGCTATGTGAAATTGAGCTGAATATATTTTTTTTAATTTTTTTTTTTTTGGAGGTGGAGTCTTGCTCTGTCGTCCAGGCTAGGGTGCAGTGGCACAATCTCGGCTCACTGCAACCTCTGCCTCCCAGGTTCAGGTGAATCTCCTACCTCAGCCTCCCTGGTAGCTGGGAGTACAGGCACACACCACAACACCTGGACAATTTTTTTATTTGTAGAAACGGCATTTTTCCATGTTGGCCAGGCTGATCTTGAACTCCTGACTTCAAGTGATCTGCCTGCTCAGGGCAGCCTCCCAAAATGCTGGGATTACAGGTGTGAGCCACTACACCCAGCCTGACCAATCTTAAATAATTTTTTCTCATTGAAGAACAGTTTGGTAAATATACCACTGTTTACATTTACTTAATGATTTACTTTATTTCCATTTATGTCAAGTGATACCAGTTTTCCACATGTGGTAATAATATAAGCTTTTCTTCTAATATATATTTATTAGTAGTAAAAATGAGTAAATTAAGGAAAATAGTATATATTAAAATTTGGAAAGCACTGACATAACAAATATAAAATATTTGCTTAATAGTTTTAAGCCTGGCAAATAGTAAATAGATAATGAAAGATAGCTACTATTTTTAGACACTTTTAGTTACTTTTTAGTTAAATTATTGTGAAATTCTACATTAACGTGATTTAATTTGCCATTTAAAATTCATTTAACAATTTGATTACTGCCTGTCCACAACATGCCAGGTCCTGGGAATTCAAAAATGAAAATGAATGAAATAGCCCCTGCTTTCAAAGAGCTAACATTTTAGTGGAGAAAGGGATACTAAATACTGTAACAATATAATGGTTTTGTTTTCGTTCTTTGTGACATAGTCTCACTCTGTCACCCAGGCTGGAGTGCAGTGGTGCAATCTCGGCTCACTACAACCTCCGCCTCCCTGGTCCAAGCGATCCTTGTGCTTTAGCCTCCTGAGTAGCTCTACTATTTTTAGTAGAGACAGGTTTTCACCATGTTGGCCAGGCTGATCTCTAACTCCTGACCTCAGGTGATCCACCCACCTCCGTCTCCCAAAGTGCTGGGATTACAGATGTGAGCCACCATGCCCACCCACAGTATAATATTTTATGTATTATTATTGGAGCTATGTACAAAGTGCGATAGGAACCGAGGGCAATAGTCACTAGGTTTACCAGGCAGGATCAGGGAATTCTTTTTTTTTTTTTTTTTGAGACAGAGTTTCGCTCTGTCACCTAGGCTGGAGTGCAGTGGCGCGATCTTGGCTCACTGCAACCTCTGCCTCCCAGGTTCAAGCGATTCTCTGACTCAGCCTCCCAAGTAGCTGGATTACAGGTATATGTCACCACGCCCAGCTAATTTTTGTAGAGACAGGGTTGTGCCATGTTGGCCAGGCGGATCTCCAACTCCTGGCCTCAAGTGATCCACCTGCCTTGGCCTCCCAAAGTGCTGGGATTACAGGTGTGAGCCACCATGCCTGGCTGGGAAAACTTTTATTTTAGGTTCAGGGGTACCTATGCAGGTTTGTTTTATTGGTAAATTTCATGTCATGGGTGTTTGGTGTACAGATTATTCCACCACCCAGGTAGTGAGCATAGTACCCCATAAGTAGTTTTTCCATTCTCACTCTTCTCCCTCCCTCCACCCTCTAGAAGGCCCCAGTGTCTGTTCCCTTCTTTGTGTCCATGTGTTTTCAATATTTAGCTCCCACTTATAAGTGAGAACATGTGGTATTTGGTTTTCTGTTCCTGTGTTAGTTCACTTAGCATAATGGTGACTCCAGCTCCATTTATGTTACTGCAAAGAACATGATCTCCTTTTTTATGGCTGTGTAGTATTCCAAGGTTATATATACCACATTTTCTTTATCCAGTCTATCATTGATTGGCATTTAGGTTGATTTCATGTCTTTGCTATTGAGAATAGTGCTGTGATGAACATACGCATGCATGTGTCTTTATGGTAGAATGATTTCTGTTCCTTTGGGTGTATACCCAATAATGGGATTGCTGAGTCAAATGGTAGTTCTGTTTTAAGTTCTTTGAAAAATTGCCAAACTGTTTTTCACAATGGCTGAACTAATTTACATTCCCACCAGCAGTGCATAAGCCTTTCATTTTTCTCCACAACCTCGCCAGCATCTGTTATTTTTTTGACTTTTTAATAATAGCCATTCTGTCTGATGTGAGATGGTATCTCCCTGTGGCTTTGATTTGGATTTCTCTAACGATCAGTGATGTTAAGCATTTTTTTAAAATGCTTGTTGGCTGCGTGTTTGTCTTCTTTTGAAAACTGTCTGTTTGGCTGGGCACAATGGCTCACTCCTGTAATCCCAGCACTTTGGGAAGCTGAGGCGGGAGGATCACCTGAAGTTGGGAGTTTGAGACCAGCCTGACCAACATGGAGAAACCCAGTCTCTACTAAAAAAAATACAAAATTAGCCAGGCATGGTGAGACATGCCTGTAATCCCAGCTACTAGGGAGGCTGAGGCAGGAGGATCGCTTGATCCCTGGGGGTGGAGGTTGCGGTGAGCTGAGATCATGCCATTGCACTTCAGCCTAGGCAACAAGAGCAAAGCTCCACCTCAAAAAAAAAAAAAAAAGAAAAGAAAAGAAATTAAAGTGTCCGTTCATGTTCTTTGCCTAGTTTTTAATGGGGTGGTTTTTTTCCTGCTTATTGCTTTGTTTAAGCTACCAAGGAAAGCAATTGAACAGAAATGTGAAGGGTAAGTATAGGAAACCACAGAGTTCCGTAATACCAAGGGTGAAGCTTGTGGAAGGAAACACAGGCCCATGAGGCTTCACAGGAAGGCTGGGGCAACCCTGAGGGCTTTTGTATGCCATCCCCAGAAGTTTAGGTTGTATTGTGTGGTTATCAGGGAGTCACTGAGTAACTTTCTTTTGGGAAGTAAAATACAGGTTAAGTATCTCTTATTCAAAATGCTTGGTATGAGCAGAATTTCAGATTTTGGATTTTTTTTTCAGATTTTGAAATATTTACATGTACTTCATGGGATATCTTGGAGTTAGGATCCATGGCTAAACATGAAACTCATTAATGTTTGAAACCGTCTGAAGGTAATTTTATACATTATTCTTACCTTTTATACAATTCATATGATTTATACATTAACATTAACATTATTCATTAATGTTTCATATACACCTTATATGCAGAGTCTGAAGGTAATTTTATACAATATTGTAAATAATTTTGTGCATGAAATCAAGTTTGTTTTAAATACTTATGTGCGGAATTTTCTACTTTTGGTGTCATGTCGACGCTCAGAAAGATTTTGATTTTAGAGCATTTCAGATTTCAGATTTTCGTATTAGGGATCCTCACCTGTAATCAGATTTGTATGTTGGAAAAAAATTGCTCAAGCAGGAGCAATGTGAAGGACCATTGGAGAAGAAAAGGTGAGAGGCAGGGGGGATGGCGTGAGAGCCACGAAGACCTAAACTCGAGCAGAACCCATGGAGAGGAGGGATGAGCAGGTAGAAGAGTTTGCTGGACTTGGGGATGAATGGGATGTGGAGGGGAAGACGGACCCCGAACCTACCAGATTTCTAGATATCCTGCAGTAGGTTCCACTCTCTTTCAGTCAAAACAGAACAGCATCCTTTGCAGCCATACTGACATTATCATGGAAAATGACAGGAACTATTTGGTTTCCAAATCAGGCAATTGTTGAATGCCTTGTCTTTGGAAATCAGTATTCCATTCACAATACTGCATATGCCTGCTAATGAGTGTGACTTGAACAGATGTTAAAATAATGTTTTGGGTAACTAGGGTGCTCTATGAACAAGGTTAGAATCTTCCCATTACAATTTTCCACCACCACACACCTGGCGTCTTTGCTGATTGAAACTGTTTGATATCATTCACCATAAATCCTCCTTATATGGCTAATGCAGCATGAAATTATGTCAATTGAAGCAAAACATAATACACAATAAACATTGGCAAAACCAGTGACTATGACAGTAGCTTTGCATATGGAGTACAAAACAGGTTTTTGGTGTTTTTTTTTTTTTTTTCTTTCTTTCTTGGAACATGTGGCCAATTCTTCTTTTCTTAAGTGAAAAGCACAAAACAAAATAAAGAATATTTACTAAATGAGCATTGTAAAGTAAAAATTCACTGGTGATGGAAATAGCACTAAGGTGCACAAAAAGGATCATGGATAGGTTTTCTCTGATTTCCAGAAGGTGGTTTTGACAACTTGGTGTCTTGCAAGTCTCTGAAGATCCACTACACCAAATACTCAAGACAAACCCGGGCGCTTCCAGAGCAGTCACCAAAGACACACAACTCTCCCATCCTCTGCAGACCTTCTTACTTCTTTGCTCTTACTTAATTTTTGAGTAATCCTTAATAATAACATTTATTGGGCAGGCACATTGGCTCACACCTATAATCCCAGCACTTTGGGAGGCTGAGGCAGGCAGATTGCTTGAGGCCAGGAGTTTGAGACCAGCCTGAGCAATATAGCAAGACCTCTTAATATAAAAAATATTTTAAAAATTAGTCAGATGTGGTGGTGTGTGCCTGTAGTCTCAACTACTCAGGAGGCTGAGGTGAGAGGATCACTTGAGCCCAGGAGTCTGAGGTTGCAGTGAGCTGTGATCACACCACTGCAATCCAACCTGGATGACAGTGCACGACCCTGTCTCAAAAATAAACAACAAAACAAAAAACCCACTTATTGAGTACTTACTAGTAGTCTAAAAGCTGTGCACATATTACCTGAATCTTCTTAACAATATTATAAGGCAAGTATTATTATTACTTCCATTTTTTTTTTTTTCTAAGAAAATCAAGCCACAGAGAGTTTTATAAAGGATTCTAAAGTCAGACAGCTAGGAAGTAGCAGAGCGAGGATTCAGACTTCGAGAATCTTAAGTGCAAGGTGATTCCACTACCTGCAAGTGGGAAAAGAAGCTTGGTGACCACAGGGCCTGGAGTCATATTTTGAGTTTATGCCTGAAATTGGGTCTCTAAAACCAGAAAACCTACCATGTCCTTCATATCACTGTAATACAGCTAGAAAAATAGAAAGTGATATTTCATTTGCGAAGATGAACCCACCACCACTGAAAAAAAGAAAACTTCAATATTTGCATAGGTTTTATAATAATCTGTTCTCCTTTTTACCAAAAATATAATAGAAAAGTGAATTGTGCAATCAAGCTCATACCTGAAATGTTATAGTTGAGAATGATTCTCTTTCAGTCAGCTCTGAACAGGTACTGCAGTTGAGATGTGAGATCTGGTAGAGTGTCTTGGACTTGGTAGTTACTCAGTATTTGACAGCTCTAGGTTTGTAGAGTAAACTCCAGTTGGTCTAATAATTAATATTCTTGCTATGTCTCTGTAAACAATCAAGTCAACTATCTAGACCAGCCCTTTTGTGATCGGAACTCATCTTTGGAGATTACTTCTGATTGCAAATGAGGGAGATGATTGTTAGAACAATTACGCAAAATGGAAAATAGACAAAAGCGATTTCTGAGTTTTTTCAGTGTGGTGCTAGGTTTGCTCTTTGATTTACTTTCTATCAATTGGGCTATTTAAGAATTTTTTAAAGATTAACCTAAACAGGTCTGGTAGAGATACAAATAGTTTCTGTCTAGCAGAAAAGATAAGTTCAAAAGTTAAAATGTATTGCCTTGCAGGATATTAAAGAGTTTTTAGAATCTAACCCATCAATCTTATTCTAACAATCAAAAGATTTTAAGGCCAGGTATGGTGGCTCACACCTGTAAATCTCAGCTCTTTGGAAAGCTGAGGCAGGAGGATTGCTTGAGCCTAGGAATTCCAGACCAGCCTGGGCAATGTAGCAAGGCCCCATCTCTACAAAAAATAAAAAATTGGGCCGGGCATGGTGACTCACGCCTGTAATCCCAGCACTTTGGGAGGCTAAGGCAGGAGGGTCACTTGAGGCCAGAAATTCAAGACCAACCTGGGCAACATAGTGAACCCGTCTCTACAAAAAAAATTTTTTAAATAGCTGGGCATGGTGGTTATGTGCCTGTAAGTCCCAGCTACTTGGGAAGCTAAGACCAGAAGATCACTTGAGCCCAGAAGCTTGAGGCTGCAGTGAGCCATGATCATGCCACTGTACTACACTCACCTGAGTGACTATGCAAGACGCTGTTTCCAAATGTATACATCTCAGAATCAGCGTTTTTGGGTGCTTATGTAGTATTGTTAAATTATTATGCATATGTAAGTGTCCAATTCCAAAGAGGCTGGAAAGGGCTACAGCCATGTTGTGAAAGCTCTGGGTGTCAGGTTGTGGAATTTAAACTTGAGCTGCAGAATGTCTTTCAAGACAAGAATCAGCATGGTGGGCCGAGCACAGTGGCCCACGCCTGTAATCCCAGCACTTTGGGAGGCCGAGGCAAGCGGATCACTTGAGGCCAGGAGCTTGGGGCCAGCCTTGCCAACATGGCAAAACTCCATCTCTACTAATAATCCCAAAAAAATTAACTGAGCATGGTGGTGGGCACCTGCAATTCCAGCTACTCAGGAGGCTGAGGCAGGAGAATCGCTTGAACCCAAGAGACAGAGGCTGCAGGAAGTAGCTGTGATTATTTGGAGAAAAGTTAATGTGGGATAAAGACGGCGTCAGTACCCCGGTCTTGAAAGCTGGAAGAAGATTAGGAGTGAAAGATTCTTCGTTTATACACGGCAGAGGAGAGCTTGACTGTAAGTGTAGGAAAAAGCCTGATATTGATTCTTATTCTGTAAAGCTGGTTTACAAATTTCTAATTAATTTGCTCTGTTACCCAGGGTGGTTCACTGCAGCCTCCAACTCCTGGGCTCCAACATCTCAGCCTGTCGAGTATCTGGGACCACAGGTACACACCACCGCACCTGGATGTTTTTACTTTTTTATTTTTGTAGAGACAAGGTCTTGCCATGTTGCCGAGGCTGGTTTCGAACTTCTGGCCTCAAGCGATTACTACCTCAGCCTCCCAAAGTGCTAGGATTGCAGGCGTGAGCCATCGAGCCTGCCTGTAATAGTCTTAATTTTCTAAAAAGTCCCAGCTGACCCCGCTCCCTGTGAAGCTAGAAAAACCCTGAATTTCCACGGCCTTATCACTAGAGGGCAACCTAATCATACCCGCTCAAAGCCTAGTTCTCAGGTGAGCAGCGTCAGGGCGCTTGCGGGGTTTATTAGAAATGCAGGCTGGGGACTCCCCCTGACACCTACAGAGTCAGAATCTGCATTTTAACAAGATTCTCAGTGATTGGCTGGACTCCAACTCCTGGGCTCTAGCGATCCTCCCGCCTGAGCCTCCCCAGTAGCCTGACCTACAGGCAGCGCCATGACGCCCAGCAGAAGTCACATCTTAAAGTAAGATTCAGCTCTGGCAGTCAGTCCGCCTGGGAAACCAAAGGGCATCAACCCACCCCTCACAGCACGGTAGGAAAGGGAAGAAAGGGAGGGAAGGAAGCGGGGCTGTCTGTTGTCTATCCGCAGGGCCTGGTGTTCTAAGCAGACTGTTTCTCGGTGGAGAGGGGCCGCGCGTGGGAGCGGCCCGTGGCATCTTTGCAGTTGTTCCTCCACATGAGGGTGCTGGCGGGCTTGGGGCAGCGACCATTCCTGGCTGCATTTCCACTTTTTATGCTGGTGGAATCCCACCGACGCATATGGCATTTCCCTGGAGTTTCACTGCCCTCAAAGCGCAAGGCTGGGCTTGCCCTGGACGCAAGGAGGTAGGATTGTGCAGAGGGTTCTTCCGGAACGGAAAAAGCACATTCCCAGAGCAGTAACCAGAACCTGGACCATCTGCAGTTACAGTTCAACCATGCTCGAAAATCTAACGCAACGGTTCTCAATTTGCCAGCGCTTCAGAATGCCCTGGACGGCTTGTTGAAACCTAGATTGCTGCGCCGCACTCGCAATGTGTCGGATTCAGTAGGTCTGAGGTGGGACGGGGGAATTTGCATTGCTCCTGCTTCCCAGGTGATGCCGATGCCGCTGACTGGCGACCACTCTTTGGGAACCATTGACATGTCTTTCTATAGACATTAGTCAGCTCTCTCTCTCTCTCTCTCTCTCTCTCTCTCTCTCTATTCTCTGCTGAGCGTGGTGGTAATCCCAGCTACTGAGGGGGCTGAAGCAAGAACATCGCTTGAACCCGGGAGGCGGAGGTTGCTGTGAACCAGATCATGCCATTGCACTCCACCCTGGGCGACTCGGGGAGCTACGTCTGGAAAAAAAAAAAAAAACAAACCCAACCTCTTGCCTCTACCTCCATAACCCCTGGGGAAATCTCCATGCCGTCAGGGCACCCACAATGCTTTCAAGGGTGCCAAGAGCACCATAGCTTCAGCCTAACGAATGTAAATCTTTCAGGTTACCCAAAACCAGTAGCACAGTGTCCCACCCCTGGGTCCTCCCACCTGAGTGGGATGTTATTGATTTTGATGTTGTTAATTTCTCCTCACCTCCTTACATCAAGGTTTACAATTAACTTTTTTAAAGTAAGGTGTTGTGTTCCACTAAATGCAAATAGTCTCAAGGGTGATGTCTTAGTCTGTTTGGGCTACTCTCACTAAATTGAGTGACTTATGAACACCAGAAATTATCTCTGTTCAGGAGGCTGGAAGTCCAAGATCAAGGTGCCAGCACACCAGAATATGATGAGGGTCCTCTTCCAGGTTGCAGACCGCTGACTTCTTGTATCCTCACATTGTGGGAAGATGGTGAAAGAGCTCTCTAGGATCTTTTTTTTTTTTTTTTTTTTTTGAGACACAGTCTTGCTGCCCAGACTGGAGCGCAACAGTACAATCTTGGCTCACTGCAACCTCCGCCTCCGGGGTTCAAGCAATTCTCCTGCCCCAGCCTCCTGAGTAGCTGGGATTACAGGCATCTGGCCCCACGCCCAGCTAGTTTTTGTATTTTCATTTTATGTATTTATTTATTTATTTTAAAGATGGGGTTCACCATGTTGGTCAGACTGGTTTTGAACTGCTGACCTCAGGTGATCCACCTGCCTTGGCCTCCAAAGTGCTTGGATTACCATGCCAGGCTACTTTTTGTATTTTTGGTAGAGATGGGGTTTCGCCACGTTGGTCAGGCTGGTCTCAAACTCCTGACCTTGTGATCCGCCGCCTTGGCCTCCCAAAGCACTGGGATTACAGGCTTGAGCTACACACCTGGCCAGGGACTCTTTCATAAAGACGCCAATCCCATTTGTGAGGGCTCCACCCTCATGACCTAATTACTTCCCAAAGGCTCTACTTTCTAATACCACCATACTGGGGGGTTAGGATTTTAACATCGGAATCTGAGGGAGCCACAGACATTCACTCCATGTGGGGGGATATGCCATTGCCAATCATTAAAGTTTGAATTAGGACTTAGAGCATTTTATAGTTTGGTTAGGGGGGAAGGAAGAAAGATGAATTTAGGCATGGAAATCTGGGTCTCTATGAAGGGCTCACTATAACTTACAGTCAGAATGAGGACAAGAAACATCTGGTGAAGGACAAGGCCAAAAAGCAGAAGATGGCAAAGGACACACACCTTGCATTCTTATGGTCCCTGGGGTATCCCTAGATGTGCAATGAGACAGACCCGCATAATGTTTAAACCCTTTCCTCTTCCCAAAATCAGAGAATCCTGTTTAATTTTATAAGAATATAAACTTGATCTTATATATGTTTTAAGAATGATGGCATTTTAAAATCAGGAGAAGGGCACAAAAAAAGAAAAAGAACAAAAAGAATTATGGCATTTCATGGTTACACTTGGCAGTCTTTTAAGGCCCCCTAAGAAATCACCACTTAAGACTAGAGTAGGCCCGCTTTGTCACCACTGAGAGTAGATTTCTTCATTTTATTTTATTTTATGATCTTTTTTTTTTTTTTTTTTGAGACAGAGCTTTGTTCTTCTTGCCCAGGCTGGAGTGCAATGGTGTGATCTGAGCTCACTGCAACCTCCACCTCCTGGGTTCAAGTGATTCTCCTGCCTCAGCCTCCTGAGTAGCCGGGATTACAGGCATGTGCCACCACACCCGGTTAATTTTTGTATTTTTAGTAGAGACAGGGCTACTCCATGTTGGTCAGTCTGGTCTCAAACTCCGGACCTCAGATGATCCACCTGCCTCGGCCTCCCAAAGTGCTGGAATTACAGGTTTGAGCCTCCACGGCACCCTGCCAGGAACCCTCATCTTTTATCATGAGAAGTAAACCTTCCTAACTGACCTTTGCCCCGGAGGGAAACATTACCATTATTATACAAGACAGTAAACAAACCTATTCCTTGCTGTCTTTGAAAACAGTCAGGAACAAAGATAGTCACTGCCTCTCTTCACAAAATGTACAGAAACACAAAAGACCAATGGACTTTCAACACACTGGAGAAAACAAACATAGGTAACAACAACAACAAAAAATACTGCAACGTCATTTCTTAAGTACTGTGAACATTTTGATATATAGTCTTTATAGACTTATCCTATGCTGTACTGATTACATGCTTTTACCCTCTCTAAATATATACTACTTTTCCATGTCATTACTTATTTTAAAACATAAATAGTTGCCTATCAGTCCATTGCATGAATGTACCACAACTTCTTTATTAGTACTCTGACATTAGATACTTAGAGAATATGTAAAGAGAGTTTAAATACAATTTAAAGAGTTTCAAATATGAAAATAAAATGTGACATTTTAACGTTTTCTTTACATTTCAAGTCAACCAGTCTTTATCTGGGGAAAGAAAAATAAAATGTGGCCTCTGCCTTAGGAAAGCTAGAAAAAATATAATTGAGTA
Source organism: Sapajus apella (assembly GCF_009761245.1). Lineage (NCBI taxonomy): Eukaryota > Metazoa > Chordata > Mammalia > Primates > Cebidae > Sapajus > Sapajus apella. The sequence continues at coordinate 4,657,217 of NW_022437051.1, forward strand.
AAAGACTAGCTTTTTATCACAAATTCCATCAAATATGACTAATTTAATGTAACATAACAGGAAGGCAGTTTATAACAGGAGAAATAACATGCCCAGAGCTGATTCCTCAGCCATAAGTTTTATAAGTAAGCCAGGCCTCCTGAAAAACACGAAGATAAGAAGAAGAAACATATTTATTTATTTATTTCCAAGTCCCATTTAATGGATTCCTTTCATAAAACTTAGAATAAAATGCATAGTTTAATTGCTCCTGCAGGCTAATGGATGCTAAACTGCTCACATGCAATCCAACCTGTGTATGGAGCTGACTACGGTTTCCAGCACAGTCTAGCTCCAGTTGTCTGGAACATAAAGCTAAGAACTTTACGGAAAAGTCCAAGATGCTATGAATTGTTAAGAACACATATTTCAAAGTGTTTTGGGGAGCTGTTTGAGTGTGCATGCATTCACCAAAACAGTGCAAAAGGCAACAATTCCTCCCTTCCTGTAAGGTATCAAACTCTCACAATTGAAAAGACTGTAACCAACATGTTCAGCTGGAGGTCAGTGGCCAGATCTTCTGTTTCCGTGTATTTTCATTCTCAGGCATGGAGTTTCCCCAGTGCACTCCGCAGACCATTAGCTGCATGCAAAAACAGATGTCCAAGGTCAAAACTGATTTCCAAGGTCAAAATGTTTTTTCATAGACTGGATTAAATAATCTTAAATTTCCTTACCGCAGGACTTTTCAGAGCCATTAATAAGCTGTGTTGTTTGAGACATTCCAATACAGAATGCAGCCTTTCTAAACTTTCCTAAATTTTTTGAGTATGGAATACTTCTTTCATGGAGCATATTGCAAGACAGAACCTGAGCTTGAGAAACACTGGCTTAGTACAATAGTGTGGAAATGGGATGATATTATGATGGTATTCAATGGTATTCATCTGGGAATTTCTGTTTTGTTTTGTTATGTTTTTGAGGCAGAGTCTCACTCTGTCACCTAGGGTGGACTACAGTGGCGCAATCTTGGCTCACAGTAACCTCCATCTCCTGGGTTCAAACAATTCTCTCCCTCAGCCTCCTGAGTAGCTGGGACTACAGGTGCTCACCACCACACCTGGCTAATTTTTTGTTTGTTTGTTTTAGTAGAGACAGGGTCTCAACAAGTTGGCCACGCCAGTCTCGAACTCCTGACCTCAACTAATCCACCCGCCTTGGCCTCCCAAAGTACTGGGATTACAGGCATTAGACATCCTGTCCAGCCCTGGGCATCTTAATCATGATCTTAAAAAGCCACCTTTCCCTGTAAAGTCCAATAAGGGAAATACATGCCCAGAGGACAACAGTGATTGAGATTTGACCTCAACCCAAACATAGTGAAAGATAATAGACCATGTAAAGAATGCTTTGTGCTTAGATTAGGTCAAGTCTAGAGGCTAGTTAAAGGGCCTCCCCTCTCCTTTGCCTCATCTTTGATCTTCCCACTCTGAAGATGAGAAAATGTTGACCCAAAGAGCAGAAGAAAAGGGAAAGACAAGAAAGATAATGCTTGTCCCATGCAAGGCTCTCTCAGACACTGGCAGTTACAGTGTGGAACTGCATCCCCGGCCCTTCTGATCACACTTGCCAAGGAAGTTCAAAGAGACAGTGAAGAAGAGTATCAGAGGAAAGAGAAGTGCTACCTAACCTGCCTCCTGCATGTGGGGCATTGCAAGCACTCGGCTTTCAGAAAGGAAGCCTCTCGCCAATCCATTAATCTACTCTGTCATTAACATATGCAGCATTCCTCCTGTATGCCAGGCCCTTGTCCAGGTGAGAGGCACACCACAGACGAAGTCTCTGTCTCCAGAAGCTCCTGGGGCATAATGAAGTGTATCAAAGAGAAAAATTTCAAATTGAGTTTCAAAGATCAAATTGGCTTTTATTAGTGATTCATGAACTGGGCATCATCCAGACAAATAGGAAGGAGCTCCAGTGAGCTAAACAGAATGGGCGAGTTTTGTAGGCAGAAAAAAGTAGAAGGAAGTGGGAACAAGGAACAAAGAGTACATTGGAGGCCAGGTGCAGTGGCTCACACCTGTAACCCCAGCACTTTGGGAGGCCGAGGCAGGCAGATCTCCTGAGGTCAGAGAGTTTGACACTAGCCTGGCCACCATGGTGAAACCCTGTCTCTACTAAAAAGTACAAAATGTAGCTGGGCGAGGTGACAGGCACCTATAATCCCAGCTACCTGGGAGGCTAAGGCAGGAGAATCACTTGAACCTGGAAGGTGGAGGTTGCAGTGAACCGAGATTGCGCCACTGCACTCCAGCCTGGGCAACAGAGCGAGACTCTGTCTCAAAAAATAATAATAATAAATAAAGAGTGCATTGGTCATTTCAAGGTTACTTTCCTTTTAGGGATGTAAGCAAAATCTTGTTGGCTTAATGGGATTTAGCTATTGTCTCTCTCCTGATTTCTTGGAAGGCCAGATCTTACATAGAAACAACTTACGTTTCAGTTTGGCAATGTGGAAACTCAGCACTACTGACTCCACTTTGGGCTAGCTGTTTTTTTCTTTAACAAGGTGGGAGACAGACACTAATCAAATCAACAAATAAATATATGTTGAGGATATTAAGTGTTACAAGGAAAAATAAAGCAGGAAAGTTTGTTTACTGTATCCTCAGTGACTGGTAAATAGTAGGTGTTCAATAAATGTTGTTAAATCAGTCTAGAAAGAGGAGGAGGAGGGGAGAGATAGGAAGAGTATCATTAAAGGATACAAAATTATAGCTAGATAGGAAGAGTAAGTAGTTCTAGTGTTCTACATCATTGCAGTGACTATGGTTAATAATGTATTACATAGTTTCAAGTAGCCAGAAGGAGGATATTGAAAGTTCCCAACACAAATAACTGATGTTTGAGATGCTGGATATGCTAATTACCCTAATCTAATCACTGTAAATTATATGTATGGAAACATCACTACATACTCCATAAATATGTGCAATTATCATTTGTTTAATTAAAAAGATAAAATTAAGAAATGCAAAAAAGTTGTTAATGAATTACTCTTACTAGAATTTTTTTTTCTTTTTTTTTTTTTAAGACAGAGTCTTTTCTCTGTCACCCTGTCACCCAGGCTACAGTGCAGTAGTGCAATCTTGGCTCACTGCAAACTCTGCCTCTTGGGTTCAAGCAATTCTCCTAGCCTCCCGAGAAGCTGGGATTACAGATGTGCACCACTACGTCCAGCCTACCCTTACTAGAATCTTTTTTTTTTTTTTGAGATGGGGTCTCACTCTGTCACCAGGCTGGAGTGCAATGGCATGATGGCAAGAGCCTCCGTGCCCAGCCCTTACTAGAATCTTAAAAGGTAACTATTATTATCTTTATTTTATATATTTAAAAATTGAGATTCAAGAAGGATTAAGTAAGTTACCCACATTCACAGCTGATTGACAGAGGGCACATACCTGAACCCGAATCTTCTGGCTCCAGAGCCCAAGATCAGAGCCACTGTGCTATTATTTATATCGCATCTCCCTGTCCTTATGAAGTTTACGATCTAACTAAGGTTTAAAGTGCAGGTTTGGGCTGGGCATGGTTGCTCACACCTGTAATCCTAGCACTTTGGATGGCTGAGGCAGTTTGATTGCTTGAGCTCAGGAGTTCAAGACCAGCCTGGGAAACATGGTAAACCCCATCTCTACTAAAAATACAAAAATTAGCAGGGCATGGTGGCATATACTTGTAATCCTAGCTACTTGGGTGGCCAAGGCAGGAGAATCCCTTGAACCCCAGAGGTGGAAGCTGCAGTGAGCCAAGATTGTGCCACTGCGCTCCAGCCTGGCTGACAGAGTGAGATACTGTCACACACACACAAATAAATAAATGAAATTTTTTAAAATGTAGGTTTGTTCTGATAGAAAATAATAATGGAACCAGGCCAGGCACAATAGTTCATGCCTGAAATCTCAGCACATTGGGAGGCTGAAGTGGGTGGATCACCTAAGGTCAGGAGTTGGAGACCAGCCTGGTCAACATGGTAAAACCCTGTCTCTACTAAAAATACAAAAATTAGCCAGGCATGATGGCGGGTGCCTGTAATTCCAACTCCTCAGGAAGGTAAGGCAGGATAATACCTTGAACCTGGTAGGCAGAGATTGCAGTAAGCAGAGATTGCAGTGAGCCAAGATGGTGCCACTGCACTCCAGACTGGGCAACAGAGTGAGACTCCATCTAAAAAAATTAATAATAATAATAATGGAACCATCTTTACAGGCTTATAGAGCAAAGATTCAATCATGTCTGTACACTGTCTGTTGGTGGGATGGAGATGGGACAGTAGCCTTCAGAGATTTGAAGTTGCAAAATTGGACAGATTGTTATGTGGCAATACCTCCAAAATTATTCAAAGGTATTGTTACCAATTAAAATTGGTATTTTTTTGACATAATAAAACCTAAGGTTTTCCCAATTTGTCAGCTTCAAGCTCAACCTTCCAAACATGAAACTTTCACCTTCATGTTAAAGATGAGAACATCAGTAAAAAAGGATGATCATATCCAACTCCACACCAAGAACAAAGCTGTCCTCTACTTGTTAATTCATAGATTGTAAAATGCCATTTCCTCTACTGGGGCTCATTTCACATGTAAGTTTAGTCCTTTCCTGAAGTGACATTTCATTTTTCCTCCTTTCTTCCTTGCTGGGAAAAATATGTTCCTCATCCTCTCCTCTTCTCTGTCCTTAGATCCTCTCCCACCTATGAAATTCCATTAAATATGCAAAGATTTCCAACCCAGTGAGCTACGCGGGACTTACCCACACAAGTTCCCACAGGCACATTTTGTCCTTAGTCTTGCCTCACAGCCACAGGATGGGGTGCAAAGGGTGGAAATTAAAACTAAAGCGAACAGCTTACAGGAACTCATGTTCTTGCAGCACAAAAGACAGTATGACAACTGAAAAGAAAGAGTGTTCTGCTAAAAAGAGAGACAGAGACCAGCGTGATTGCTCGCACCTATAATCCCAGCACATTGGGAGGCTGAGGCAGGGGATGATGACATCAGAAGTTCGAAACCAGCCTGACCAACTGGTGAAACCCCGGCTGTACTAAAAATACAAAAATTAGCCAGGCAGGTGGTAGCCTGTAGTCCCAGCTACTCAGGTGGCTGAAGCAAGAGAATTGCTTGAACCCAGGAAGAGGAGGTTGCAGTAGCTGAGATCATGCCACTGCACTCCAGTCTTGGTGACAGAGTGAGACTCCATCTGAAAAAAAAAAAGAGAGAGAGAGAGACAGAGAGAGAGGTGGCCCATGTGCCACCTCCCAATATGGCACTGGTGTGAGTGAAAGGAGACAATAGTGTGTGAAGGCAAATGTGAGTTATTACTAATAAGTACCTGAAAAACTAGCCTAAGCATAGCACCACGTGACTCTTACTTTCACTAAAAGCAGAATTTAAATGGCCATGTCAGTCAAATTTTAAACATTTCTTGGGCCGGGCGCGGTGGCTCAAGCCTGTAATCCCAGCACTTTGGGAGGCCGAGGCGGGTGGATCACAAGGTCAAGAGATCGAGACCATCCTGGTCAACACGGTGAAACCCCGTCTTTACTAAAAATACAAAAAATTAGCTGGGCATGGTGGTGCGTGCCTGTAATCCCAGCTACTCAGGAGGCTGAGGCAGGAGAATTGCCTGAACCCAGGAGGCGGAGGTTGCGGTGAGCCGAGATCGCGCCATTGCACTCCAGCCTGGGTAACAAGAGCGAAACTCCGTCCCGCCCCCCAAAAAAAACAAACAAAAAAAAACATTTCTTGATTTAGACACCAGTGAAATAGCTATAAATGTTGAAACCCTGTAACATACACTTTCAAGAGATGTTTCTGCTTCTTGGCAAGTAGAACTAAGCAGTTTCATGCCCCAGGCATTCAGGGGTACCTGGGTGATTGCCCGAGGAATGAGGAAATGGTCCCTGCTGGGTGGGGCTCGCTCCCTGGGTCCTGGGTCTGTTTATTTTTTTCTTGTTGTACTTCTCCAGCAGGGCTAATTAATCTTTCATTTTTCTGTAGCTGATGATCAATAGTAAGTTCCCCACACAAAAAGCACAAGGTCCTCAGCTAAAGGAAATCTTTCACCAAAATGCCATCAATGCACTTTTTTTTTTTTTTTTTTTTTGAGACAGCGTTTCACTCTGGTTGCCCAGGCTGGAGAACAATGGCACAATCTCAGCTCACTGCAACCTCTGCCTCCCAGGTTCAAGTGATTCTTCTGCCTTAGCCTTTCAAGTAGCTGGGATTACAGGCTCCTGCCACCATGCCCGGCTAATTTTTTTATTTCTAGTAGGGGCGGGGTTTCATCATGTTGGCAGGCTGGTCTCGAACTCCTGACCTCAAGTGATCTGCCCTCCTGAGCCTCCCAAAGTGCTGGGGTTACAGGCATGAGCCACTGCACCCAGCTTTGCACTTTGAAGTGTTAGCTATCTCTCCTAACATCCTGTAACTTGATTTCATTGAATTTGCTCAATTTTTGAGTAACATATTTTGTGAGTTTTCAGGTTTTAGAGACTTGTCTGTCTATCTATCTATCTATCTATCTATCTATCTATCTATCTATCTATCTATCATTTGGTAGAGACAGGGTCTCACTATGTTGCCTGGGCTGGTCTTGAATTCCTGGCCTCAAGCAATCCTCCCTCCTCAGCCTCAGCCTCCCAAAGTGCTGGAATAACATGTACAAGGTACTGTGCCCAGCAGGACTTGTATATTTTATAGATACAAGTCTCTAAAATATTTAGAGGGCTTGTATATTTAAAGAGCTTTATTTTGAGAGCTTGTATATTTTGCTTCCGCTGGTAGATAATTGCTGTGCCTAAAATGAAGCCCATTAAATGTTGAGTTAGGTACTGAGAGGTGATCCAAGTCCCTTCTTGGAGTTTGCAGAGGCTGTCACAGCCCCCGCTGCCTCCTTCAGTTGAAATCCTGACCTTCTAGAGGCAGCGAGTGAGCATGTGCATGCGTGTGTGGCATTGGGCAATTATTACATCTTAACAAGTAAGTGTTTGGGGTTGAATAGTGGAAAGATCAGAGTGTGAATAGTATGAAAAGCTATCTCTTGCCTGGGTGATGTTTGTTTGTTTGTCTGTTTGTTTGTATTTTTGAGACAGAGTCTCAGTCTGTTGCCCAGGCTGCAATGCAGTGATGCCATCTCAGCTCACTGCAACCTCTGCCTCCTGGGTCCAAGTGATTCTCCTAACGCAGCCTCCCGAGTAGCTGGGATTACAGGCATCTGCCACCACGTCCAGCTAATTTTTGTGTTTTTAGTAGAGATGGGGTTTCACCATGTTGGCCAGGCTGGTCTCAAACTTCTGAGCTCAAGTGATCTGTCTGCCTTGGCCTCCCAGAGTGCTGAGAAGTACATTCTGACATATACTACAACGTGGATGAAATTTGAGGACATTTTCCTATGTGAAATAAGCTATAGGACTAAGTGAAAGAACCTAGTCGTAAAAATATTGTCTGATTCCACATATATGAGGTGCCTGAAGTAGACAAACTCATAGAGACAGAAAGCAGAATGGTGAGTTCCAGAGCATGGGATTGAGGGAATTGAGTTATTGTTTAATGGGTGCAGAGTTTTAGTTTGGAAAGATGAGAAGGTCTGGTGATGGATGCTGGTGATGGTTTTACAACAATGTGAATATGTCTTTATGCCACTTAAAATGGCTAAAATGGTAAGCTTTATGTTCATTATATTTTACCATAATTTTTTAAAAAATAATTTTACCATAATTAAAAAAAATAATTACTGTATTGGGAAAAAGAATAGCAAGTTTTCCATTAAAGTTGCCTTTAATTACCAAAAATTTAATACGGTTTAGTGTAGGGTTTTTTTTTTTTTTTTTTCAGATATCGTTACCAAATTAAAATTTATTTTTTAATTGTATTATTATTATTTTGAGGTTCTTGTTGTCCAGGCTGGAGTGCAATGGCGCAGCCTCGATTCCACCTGAGTTCAAGTGATTCTCCTGCCTCAGACTCCTGAGTAGCTGGGATTACAGGCGTGCCACCACACCCAGCTAATTTTTGTACTTTGACTAGCGATGGGGTTTTTCCATATTGGTCAGGCTGGTCTCAAACTCCTGACCTCAGGTGATCCACCCGACTCGGCCTCCCAAGGTGCTGGGATTATAGGCATGAGCCACTGCGCCCAGCCAGAAGTTTCCTTCTATCACAGTTTGCTATGAGTTTTTACTTTGATTTTGTCGAAGACTTTCCTGAATCTACTGAGTAAATTACACAATTTTCCTTCTTTATTCTCTTAGTACAGAAGTTACACTGTTTGTTTTTCAAATATTGAACCAACTTCACAATTTTGGAATAAACATAAAATGGAAAAAATAATACCACCAACTAATGATAGGATTATTATATAATATGCAGCATAATAACTGTCAGTACAATAAGTGCTCAGTAAATGTTTTCAGCCATTTTTTAAATCACAAACGTGAGAGAAAAGGCTGAAATGTTACTCTCAAGCCTCCTGCAAGAGTTTACTGAGCAAATATATACAACTCCTACATAACAATAAAAATAAATAATTTTTAAAAAAATGCTTGCTGAAGATTCTGTCCTTTGAATTCTTGGGGAAGAGTATCTGCGTGATCTGTGGCCACTGAACTCTCCAACAGAATTATTTCTAAGAATAGATTGCTGCAGATATGGGGAGCTCTTAAATACGAAACAAGCATTGTCACTAGAGAGAATGCTGAGAACACTGCAAGATAAATAGAAATTTAACACTCAGGTGCTTAAGTAGTTGTCACAATAATTAATAATCTTAAGCAGAGTTATATGCCTGCTTCTGGCCAGGACACAGCATTAGACTGTTTTTCTGCTCAAAGAGCATGTTGCTGCTCACTTATTTACATTTGCCATTATTTGGGACCCAAATAGATTTTTCTTACTTTGTTACATTAAAAGTCACTGTGAGATACAGTTAGAGAGAATGCAAAAAGTATTTTAGGATTTGAACGTGATCATCTGGGTAGTTTTTAGACCAAAAGTTGCCATCTAGTGGCACTAATTATTAGTGCGGACACAGTCAAACATGAAAGAAAAAAGGGAAGTATTTTTCTAGAGACTGTTCTGTGCCAAGCGTTGTGATGGGTACTTTATCTCTTTACATCTTTTAGACTTCTCCCATCTTCTTTATGATGAATGTGTCGCTTCTGTCATGCCTCCTCACAAGCAGATCATGAGGAGCAAATGAGATTGTTTCTGTTAACATTTCATGGATAGAATAGGAGAAGCCAGAAAGGAGTAGTCTAGAAATGGAAGCTACATTAAAAGAGAGACAGCAATACAGAATAAGGAGTTCTAGGACTCATATCAAGCGCCTTCTTTTCTGACCATGTGAGTTACATGAATCAGTGGAGCTCCACATTGCCTTGGACATAAGAAAGAACTCCATAAAACGTAGGGAGAATAGGGACCATAATGCTGATAATTCCTTTTTTTTTTTTGTACAGAGACCACATCATATACTATTTGCATTCTCTGTGGTCCACGAAGCCTCATCTATAAGAGCATTCATGCTGTTCATGAGGACTCCATCCTCATACCTAGTCACCTCCCAAAGGTGATTAGGTCAAATCACATCCCAAAGGTGATTAAGTCAAATCACCTCCACACCTACAAATATGATCACATTAGGGATTAAGTGTCAACATGTGACTTTTTTTTTTTTGAGATGGTGTCTCACTCTGTTGCCCAGGCTGGAGTGCAGTGGTGCAATCTCAGCTCACCACAACCTCCGCCCACCACAACCTCCGCCTCCCAGGTTCAAGTGATTCTCCTGCCTCAGCCTCCTGAGTAACTGGGACTATAGGTGTGTACAACCATGCCCAGCTAATTTTTGTATTTTTAGTAGAGCTGGGGTTTCACTGTGTTGGCCGGGCTGGTTTCGAACTCCTGACCTTGTGATCCGCCTGCCTTGGCCACCCAAAGTGCTGGGATTACAGCTGTAAGCCACTGTGCCCAGCCTCAACATGTGAGTTTTGAGGTGACTTAAACATTCAGTTCACAGAAGAAACTAAATGTCCCCACTCCTCTGAGGGCAAGAGGAAGAAAAACATGCTGAGAAAGGTTTTGGGTCTGCCTCCTGCTCTGTTCACGAGCCTGTGTCCAGTTAGCTGGGAAAGGAACCCTGAGGACTTTCCTAAGTAGTCACTGAAAGTCCACTTCTCCATCAATAACAGATATCCCAGCCACCTTCGGAGAAATGGCCTCTTGCCCATCAGGAGTGCAGCATGAGAACTTTTACAAGAATCACTGACTGGAGGAGGTGATGAATACTCTTGCAGTTATTTCAAACGCTAGAGCCTATTCAGACAATTCAGTTACTCTCACGCCTCCTTTTCTGACTCGCTTTCAGAATCTTGTCAAAGGCTAGCAGTGTTGGGCGCCTTTTTTTTTTTTTTGGTTCATTTACTTACACTATTCAAGTATACTCTTTTCCTGGTAGAACTTTTTCTGCTTTCTAGATAAAGATACCCAATGTCCAAAAAGTGAACAGCATGAGAATGTGGAGACTTATGAGATGGAGCTTTGACCTCCGAAGAGGCCTTGCTGCTGTGTGCCGTGTGTCTTTTCTTCCTTGTCTGTTTTGTGATTTTCTTTTTTTTTTTTTTTTTTTTTCTCTTTTGAGACGGAGTCTTGCTCTGTTGCCCAGGCTGGAATGCAATGGCGTGATCTCTCGGCTCACTGCAACCTGCACCTCCCGGGTTCAAGCAATTCTCCTGCCTCAGCCTCCCGAGAAGCTGGGATTACAGGCGCCTGCCACTGCACCCAGCTAATTTTTGTATTTTTAGTAGAGACGGGGTTTCCCCATGTTGGCCAGGCTGGTTTCGAACTCCTGATGATCCGCCCGCCTCGGCCTCCCAAAGTGCTGGGATTACAGGCAGGAGCCACCACACCCGGCTTTTTTTTTTTTTTTTTTTAAGACAAAGTCTCGCTCTGTCGCCCAGGCTGCAGTACAGTGGCACAGTCTCGGCTCACTGCAACCTCCACCTCCCAGGTTCAAGCGATTCTCCTGCCTCTGCCTATGGAGTAGCGCCCACCACCATGCTTAGCTTTTTTTAAAAAAAAAAGTAGAGATGGAGTTTCACCATGTTGGCCAGGCTGGTCCACAACTTCCGACTTCCAGTGATCCATCCGCCTCGGCCTCCCAAAATGGTGAGATTACAGGCATGAGCCACCAGGGTTGGCCTATGTTGTCATTTCTTATTTTCACTTATTTGGTTCTTTTTATCTAGCAGTGTTGTAGGAGTTATTAAGAAATTAGTGGCCCGGCACGGTGGCTCACATCTGTAATCCCAGCACTTTGGGAGGCCGAGGCAGTGGATCACCTGAGGTCAGGAATTCCAGACCAGCCTGACCAATAAAGTGAAACCCCGTCTCTACTAAAAAATCCAAAAATTAGCCGGGCATCGTGGTGGCAGGCGCCTGTAATCGCAGCAACTCAAGACACTGAGACAGAAGAATTGCTTGAACCCAGAAGGCGGAGGTTACAGTGATCTGAGATCGCGCCACTGCAGCCTGGGCTACGCAGCGAGGCTCCATCACAAAAAGAGGTGGAGGGGATTATTTAAGGCAGATAGAGAGGAAAAGGGGTCCTTCGGACGTTTTCTTTTTTAAATCACCTCTGGAAAAGTTTATTGTAAAGCCCCAGTTCTTAGAGCCAGGCCGGCAGCCTTTGATATGCAAACAACGGCCATTAGAAAGTGGGTCCACCCAAACGTGGCCGTTCCTGGGCCTTCTTGCCCTTGCCCCACGTGTTCCTGGCAACATGGCGGCCCCTACCTATCCCCACGTGCGCAGAAGGTCCTGGCGCTCTGCATTTGCATATTAAAAGCTAGCGTGGGAGGACCAGCTTTTCCACCAGCTAGGTGGATGACATGCCTTGTCACACTGATGCCCTGAACCCTATGCAAACCGGGTACCGCCTCTTCCCGCCTCTGTATATACCTGGCTGGTATCCACGGCAGGTGGGGTTTCCGTTCTCGGCCCTGGAGCTCACTGTCTCTGTCTCTGCATGGAGAAGCTTCTTCCTTCTGTCTTCTTTTCTTCTTGCCTATTAAACTCTCCGCTCATTAAAACTACTCCAAGTAGTCCGTTTTTGTTTTTGTTTTTTTTTTCTTTTTTTTTCTAATTCGACTGGGGAGGAAGAACCTGGTGCTCCTCCATTCATCGGAGCTGTATCAGTAGCTCCACTTAACTTTAATCTCAGATGGCTAAAGATGTTGCCTTAAAATTTTGTTTTAAAGAGCAAGTTTATAGAAATTAGTGGTTTTGGCCGGAAGCGGTGGCTCACGCCTGTAATCCCAGCACTTTGGGAGGCCGAGGTGGACGGATCACGAGGTCAGGAGATGGAGACCATCCTGGCTAACATGGTGAAACCCCATCTCTACTAAAAATACAAAAATATTAGTCGGTCATGGTAACGTGGGCCTGTAGTCCCAGCTACTCGGTAGGCTGAAGCAGGAAAATCACTTGAACCCGGGAGGCAGAGGTTGCAGTGAGCCGTGATCGCACCACTGCATTCCAGCCTGGGTGACAGAGGAAGACTCTGTCTCAAAAAGAAAAGAAATTAGTGGTCTCATAAATGGAGTAGGAACTTGATTTTTGTCAAGTTAGGGCTGTAGGAGAAACGAGGAAAAGTGTCATTGTCCTCTCTACAGCTAAGACAAAGATTTAGGGGGTATGTTGGAGGCACACAACTTCCCTAAATTTAGGAACTTGTTGGAGAGCTCCAAGACTCAGTAGGAAGCTATACTCATAGCTCAGATTTATTACAGCCAATAATACAGAATAAAAGCAAGCAGTAAATAGACATGTAGTGGCAGAGTCCAGCGAGGTCCCACACAAGCTTCAGATGTCCTTCCTCGTCCGAGACCGCAGTAGTGATTTCTCTGGCAGCAAACTGAAGGGACATGTGTGGAATGTCTCTGTCTAGGGAAACCCATTGGAGTATTAGGTCCAAGGTTTATATGGAGAGGAAGGTCGCATAGGCATATTCTCTCTCTCTCTCTTTTTTTTTTTTTTTTAAGATGGAGTTTTGCTCTTTCACCCAGGCTGGAGTGCAGTGGCGTAATCTCGACTCACTACAACCTTCACCTCCCAGGTTCAAGTGATTCTCCTGCTTCAGACTCCTGAGTAGCTGGGATTATAGGTGCCCGCCACCAGGCCCAGCTAATTTTTGTATTTTTAGTAGAGACGGGATTTCACCATGTTGGCCAGGCTGGTCTCGAACTCTGGACCTCGTGATCCCCCCACTTCCACCTCCCAAAGTGCTGGGATTAAAGGTGTGAGCCACCCTGCCTGGCACATAGGGATATTCTCTTAGCAACCAGCTGTGGCAACCAAGATTGAGAACCCAACACAGAATCTAGCTGCCCATCCTCAAATCTTTA
>NW_022437051.1:4671054-4681993 GCF_009761245.1 Sapajus apella
CTGGAGTGCAGTGGCATGATCTCAGCTCACTGTAACCTCTGCCTCCCGGGTTCAAGTGATTCTCCTGCCTCAGCCTCCAGAGTAGCTGGGATTACAGGTGCACAACACCACACGTGGCTAATTTTTATATTTTTCTTAATAGAGACAGGGTTTTGCCATGTTGACCAGGCTGGTCTCTATCCCTGACCTCAAGTGATCCTCCAGCCTCAGCCTCCCAAAGTTCTGGGATTACAGGTGCGAGCCATCAGTCTTGATGTATGTGTGTGGAAATCTGACCATCCATTGCTCCTGGTATATATGAGAAGATCACCAATCACTAAGACAAAAACATTCCAAGGGCCACATTCCCAGAAATTAGCCAATGATCTATCATGGTTCCTTGACACAGGCAAGGAGTAAGCTACCAGATCTGCTTGTTAACTCTTTCCTCCCAGGAGGGTACTAGTAACTCTAGCTGGTGGCACCAGGAAGTCAGGAGCTGAAAATATATAACTCTGACCCAGGTTAATCAATTAGGTTTTCTTGGGTGTGTACTTAGGAGTGGAATTGCTGGGTCACGTGGAAACTCTATGTTTAACTTTTTGAGAACCTGCCAGACTGTTTTCCACAGTGGCTGCAGCCTTCATAAATTTGTTCCACCAATGCTGAAGGGCTGCAGTTTCTCTATACCCTCACCAACTGTTTTTTTCATTTGAGCCATCCTAGTGTGAAGTGGTATCTCATTGTGGTTTCGATTTAATTTCCCTAAAGACCAAAGACATCAAACATCTTTTCTGTGCTTTTTGGCCATTCCTGTATCTTCTCTGGAGAAATGTCTATTCAAGTCCTTTGCCTGTTTTTTAACTGAGTTATCTTTTTTTTTTTTTTTTGAGATGGAGTCTTGCTCTGTCACCCAGGCTGGAGTGCAGGGGCGTAATCTCAACTCACTGCAACCTCTGCCTCCGAGTTCAAGTAATTCTCCTGCCTCAGCCTTCCAAGTAGCTGGGACTATAGGCACCTACCATGCCTAGCTAATTTTTGTATTTTTAGTAGAGACGGGGTTTCACCATGTTGGCCAGGCTGGTCTTGAACTCCTGGCCCCAGGTGATCTACCAGTCTCAGCCTCCCAAAGTCTTGGGATTACAGGAGTGAGCCATTGTGCCTGGCCCTGATTTATCTTTTTGTTGTTGAGTTGTAAGAGTTCTTTATATAATCTGAATATTAAATCCTTATCAGACATATGATTTCTTAGTATTTTCTCCCATTCTGTAGGTTGTCTTTTCACATTCTTGATAATGTCCTTTGATGCAAAATATTTATATTTATTTATTTACTTTGGGGATTTCCAGCAAAACCTGAAAGCCTGCTACACAAATTCTAAAAAAGCTGTGACACTCGAAATTTTTTTTTTAAGAAAAAGAAAGGGAAGAGGAACTGTATTTTACTTTTGTTGCTGAATTTCTACAGTTTTCTATATATATGTATATATATATGTATGAGTATATATTGATATATAAAATATATGTATGTATAATATAAAAATGTATGTATGTATAAAGATTTATAGATAAATATTATTTATATATAAATATATATGTATGTGTATATACATTTACGTATATACATTTATATACATGTATTTATTTATATATTTTTGAGACTGAGTTTCACTCTTGTTGCCCAGGTTGGAGTGCAATGGCGTGATCTCAGCTCACTGCAACCTCCACCTCCCGGATTCAAGCAATTCTCCTTTCTCAGCCTCCTCAGTAGCTGGCATTACAGTCATGCACCGGCTAATTTTGTATTTTTAGTAGAGATGGGTTTCTCCATGTTAGTCAGGCTGGTCTTGAACTCCCAGCCTCAGGTGATCTGCCCACCTCCGCCTCCCAGAGTGCTGGGATTACAGGCATGAGCCACCATGTCTGGCCGGTATTTATATATACAAATGTGTGTGTGTGTGCGTGTGTGTATTTAAAACCAAGGCTGGGCACAGTGGCTCATACTTGCAATTCAGTGCTTTGGGAGGCCGAGGTGGGAAGGTACCTTGAGGCCAGAAGTTCAAGACCAGACTGGCCAATGTAGTGAGACCCCATCTCCATAAAACCTTTTAAGAATAGCCAAGCATGGTGGCTGCATGCCTGTAGTTCTAGCTACTTGAAAGGCTGAGGTAGGAAGATAACTTGAGCCCAGCAGATTTGTAGCCCAGCTGCGGTGAGCTATGATTGCACCACTGTTCCAGCCTGGATGACACTATGAGACCCTGTCTATAAAACAAAAGATGAAATTAAAAAAAAAAATTAAGAAACTCAAGAAATTTCTGTGGAACAAAATGCCCATTTGCCCTTGATACCTCAAGTTCTACTCTACTCTAATAAGGGTAACAGACGAAACCCGCACCTAAAATCACTTGTCAATGGGACTGTTTCTTGTGTTCTCTTTTCCATTTCTTCTCTGTTACAATCTGAAGCTTCTAATACCATGCGCTTGTTAAGGTTCCCTATTCCTGCCTGGCTCTTGTTCTTTTCAGATTGTCAGTTAGCAGTTGTATTGTTAAGTACAAATCACTTTCATTCCCCTTATTAGTCCTGGACCCCAAAGAGGTGGCCTTTCCCCTGTGGTGGGATGTGTCGCTAGGCAACTAACTGTTCAGTGTGTTTACATCATAGGAGAGGCCCTGGGGCTTAGACTGTGCTGAGGTCCCAGGTGGGGCCTCTAAGGAGAAGACGCCCTTGACTCTGTGTTTGCCTAAAGCTTTCCTCTCTGTTTCCTGGACACTCACCAGTCGCAGTGACTCCTGAATACACCCCTGCTTAGACAAGTGGGTTCCCTTCTGCTGCATGGCTTGGACTATCTCTAACCTGCAAAGGAATCCCTGTCTTCTCTCTGCATCCATTCCACTGACAATAAAAACTTTCAGTTTTCTTTTCTTTCTTTTCTTTTTTTTTGACAGGGTCTTTCTCCATAGTGAGACGAGATCTCACTATGTTACATAGACTGGTCTTGAACTCCTGGCCTCAAGTGACCCTCCTGCCTCAGTCTCCCAAAGTGTTGAAATTACAGCTAAGAGCCACCATGCCCAGCCCATGTAATGTCAAAAAGTGGGGAGGCAGAGGTTGCCGGCAAAGTCATCAATATATGGAGACTATGCATTGGTTTGACCTAAAAAGGCAGTATATCGCCGGGCGCGGTGGCTCAAGCCTGTAATCCCAGCACTTTGGGAGGCCAAGGCGGGTGGATCACGAGGTCAAGAGATCGAGACCATCCTGGTCAACATGGTGAAACCCCGTCTCTACTAAAACTACAAAAAAATTAGCTGGGCATGGTGGCGCGTGCCTGTAATCCCAGCTACTCAGGAGGCTGAGGCAGGAGAATTGCCTGAACCCAGGAGGCGGAGGTTGCGGTGAGCCGAGATCGCGCCATTGCGCTCCAGCCTGGGTAACAAGAGAAAAACCCCTTCTCAAAAAAAAAAAAAAAAAAAAAAAAAGACAGTATATCTTGAAGCAGGGGTTTACAGACCACAAGCAGATTCAAAGATTTTCCAATTCGCTGTTGGCTAAGGAAGGGAAGCTTTGTCTTGGGATCAGCATAAAAGAATGTTAGCTCTGACCTGGGTGCATGACTTCCTCCAGGACCCTCAGGAAGAAATTTAGAACAAAGAACAGCGGTCAGAGTTCAGCCCTCAGTTTCCCCTCATCTGAGGTCTGTATGCCGGCAGATTCATCTGGTGGAGGACTGGGATTCTTAAAAACTGAGAACTCAGGGCCATATGTTTAGGCGTTATCTTTAGTTTATAGGGAGCCAGACATCCTAGGAGTCTAACTTCCTTGCCTATTGTTTTAAGCTACTGCAGCATTACCTTCTTGCTTATCAAGTTGCTCACTTACTTCTGAGGGCTAGCTAGTGCCTGGAACTTCCCTTGAAGAAACCCAAGATGTTTCCATATTTCCATGTTGTAGGGGGTTGGGCGCAGCAGGTCAGAGGGGTCCCTGCTCCATGTCAGGCAAAGCCCTGCCTTCCTTTCCTTCACATCCTTGACAAAAAAAAAAAATTTTTTTTTTTTTTTTTTTTTGAGATGGAGTCTCTCTGTGTCGCCCAGCCTGGAGTGCAGCGGTGCAATCTCGGCTCACGGCAACCTCCACCTCCTGGGTTCAAGCTATTCTTCTGCCTCAGCGTCCTGAGTAGCTGGGACTACAGGGGCACACCATCACACTTGGCTAATTTTTGTTTTTTACTAGAGACGGGGTTTCACCATATTGACCAGGCTGGTCTCAAGCTCCTGACCTCGTGATCCACCCGCCTCGACCTCCCAAAGTGCTGGGATTTACAGGCGTAAGCCACCACACCCAGCCCACGAAGTTGTTCTAAAACTGCAGTTTCTGCCCTGGGAAGTGGCTTCCAGACGTCACTTCTACTCTCACCTGGAAAGGAAGAGCAAACACTTCCCAGGCCCCCAGTTATCAAGGGAAGAGGCTCTCCTCCCCACACCACTCCAGCCCCAAGAAATACACAGCAAAAGAGAATAGGACACACACATCTGTCAGTTTCATCAAGAGCTGGGACCCAGCCATGCCCTCATCGCCATGAAGTCACATGCTGCAAACACCCCAGACACAGGCTGCAGAGCAATCTCTATGTTGGCTTTGCTGATGGGACTCTCCAAGGACTTCAGCTTCTTTCAGCCCTCCATGCATCTGAAGTTAGTAGTTTTTCTAGAAAGAGCAGTTGAGAGTTTGGGCTCCAGCATCCTAGGTCTGAGGGTTTTGTTTTGTTTTGGGTTTTTTTTGGGACAAGATCTTGCTCTGTATCCCAGGCTGGAGTGCAGTGGCACAATCATGGCTCACTGTAGCCTCAACCTCCTGGGCTCAAGTGATTCTTCTGACTCAGACTCCTGCAGGTGTGCACCGCCATGCCCAGCTAATTTTTTGTATTTTTAGTAGAGACAGAGTCTCACGTTGCCCAGGCTGGTCTTGAACTCCTGGCATCAAGCTATCCTACTGCCTCAGCTTCCCACAGTGCTGGGATTACAGGTGAGAGCCACCCCACCCGGCCATTCTGAGTCTCTTATTCCTCCACTTACTGTCTCTGTGCCTTGGGCAAGTGACTTACTCAGTTTCCTCCTCCAATAAAGGAATCATAATGCATACCTCACTCATTCGTTGAGAGGATTTATTAAATCATTTATTTAAAGTGCTTGGCACAGTTCCTGGCACACAGCAAACACACAAAATTTCTCAGTAATTATATTATTTCATTAAGTAGGTTGACCCACATTTTTCTTACCTTTCATGAGGCCATATTCATTTTACCATCCCCCCACCCACCCAAGCCCCACTGCACGAACTCAGCTCAGGTATTGCTTTTGAATTCAGTTGAGGTCCCTTGACCTCCTCCTATGTCACAGAGGTATAATGTGGGACTGTTTTGAAGTTTTGTTCCAGTTTCTGCCTTTTTTTTTTTCTTCTCTGTATGCATAGGCAGCCTCAAATTCTGTCCTAACAAGCTCAGGGTCAAGTGGTTACGGGTTTAGTTTCTCAGGTGGGGAGGGGGTGGGCTGATGCCCCCTGAAGGAAGCTGCTTTTTCCCAGGGAGTTCCCTTAGAGCAGATCCAGCTCTGCGGGAGGATGGGCAGGTTTAAGACACATTTTCGAGATCATCTATGTCACAGCTCACCTAAACCAATTTGGTCATTCACATTTATTGGTCCCTTTGAAGAATTAATGGAGGCTGGGCTCACATCTGTAATCCTTGCACTTTGGGAGGTTAAAGCAGGAGGATCACCTGAGGTCAGGAGTTCGAGACCACCCTGGTTAACATGGTGAAACCCCATCTCTACTAAAAGAATATGAAAATTAGCCAGGGGTGGTGGTACATGCCTGCAGTCCCAGACACTTGGGAGGCTGAGGCAAGAGAATTACTTGAACCCAGGAGGCAGAGGCTGCAGTGAGATGAGATCACACCACTGCACTCCAGCCTGGGCAACAAAGCAAGTCCCTGTCTCAGTGAAAAAAAAAAAAAAAAATTAATCGAAATGGCTCACGACAAAAAGTTAGAAGTAGGTGATTGTGATTTGCAGTTTGTTACAATGAAACCAATTTGCAGTTTGTTACAATGAAAGCAAGTCTCAGAGACTAGAGCTCTGTCCCACCTACAAATATTTACCAGCAAGCTGGCAAGCAACAGCTGCAGAGCCTGTTCTGTAAGTTCTATTGAATGGCAGCTCTCTGTTCTTTCAGGACCCTGCAAAAAAATATTTACCTAAGGCCAATTCAACAGTATCCCAGCAGCTGGACCACACAGATTCAGGACCAGGTGGGGGAAGCCTCTGAAAGCCCAGGACGCAGGGCTGTGCCCGAAACCTTGGGCGCCAAGCAAAGTATAAGGGCTACTAGGCTTGCAGTGGCAGGAGGATCACCAGAGAGCAATGTCTGAAGCCAGTCCACGGAGCCAGTCCACTGTGCCCAGCCATTCCACCAGTGTAGTCACTTATAAATCCACCACACAATTAACAAAGCTAGCCAAAGGGCTTGGGGTTTCCTTCCTGAATAGGGGCTCCTGATTAACCTTTCAGATGCTAACTAAACATCCCCAAATTGTGTTTCCAATTGAGAACTGTGAAGATCAAACCTAAAACACACATACGCACACATGCACATGTACACACGCACTCACACACACACATACACACCACCTTTGCTGAAGTACAGTACTTAAAGGTAAATCAGACAATATAAAAGCTTACAGCTCTTCAAATTCCTTTTTATGCTAAGTCAGAAAAAAAATGGCACAACTTATACCTAACCACGAATTTTGAAAACAAGCCACAAGTTTTCATCTGGGCTCTGTCCTCTGTCTTGTACCAGTAACACAGACAGCCACCTCCCAGACCCCCATCCATCAGTTGGCTTCCCTGACACCCTGCTTCCAGGCTTATCCTCTGATTGGGGACCCAGGGTATTTAGGAGTCCCTAGAAGGACTTCACATGAAGATGCAGGTAACTAGAAGACCCTTAAAAATTAGTGCTTCGGCCGGGTGTGGCGGCTCACACCTGTAAATACAGCAGTTTGGGAGGCCGAGACAGGAGAATCATCTGAGGTTGGGAGTTTGAGACCATCATGGCCAAAATGGAGAAACCATGTCTCTTCTAGAAATACAAAAGTAGCCGGGCGTGGTGACACATGCCTGTAATCCCAGCTACTCAGGAGGCTGAGGCAGGAGAATCAATTGAACCCGGCAGGCGAAGGTTGCGGTGAGCCGAGGTTGCGCCACTGCACTCCAGCCTAGGCAACAATAGCAAAACTCCATCTGAAAGAAAGAAAGGAAAAGAAAAGCAAAGGGTCCCTGAAGGTGGCCCTGGGAGAGGAGCCCAGGCAGAGACGGTCCCAGATCATGCAGACTCCAGGAGTGAAAAGAGGAGGCATGGACGCCTGGATGTGGGAGGAAGCAGAGGAAACCAGAAGTCAGGAAGGAGCGTGCAAGATTCTGTTGAGCTCACAGGACCTTGAACATGCTCACAGATTAAATGTCCGTCAGCGGCTTTAGTTGTTCACAGCTTTTCAGATTAGCTGCCTCGAGTGTGGGCGGCTTTTCAATAAGCACTGCTGATTAATCGTCCTGGAGAAGCTCTGGCAGTGCGTCTCCTACTTTCGGTGCCAGTTAGAATTGCCCCAGGTGCTGATTTGTATGCAGATTCCAGGTCCCCATGTCCAGAGGTTCTCACTGAGGACACCTGGGGTGGGACGCAAGAATTCGGATTTTTAAGAAGAACCACAGGTGATTCTATTGTACTTGACCCCTGCGAAGCACCCCTCTAGGTGTGGAGCACTTTTTTTTCCAACAGGAATATAGCTTTATTAATTAGTAAATTTATTAAATACTATATACTCAATGTAACATTTGAACAATTCTTGTTTTTTGTTTGTTTGTTTGTTTTGAGACGAAGTTTCACTCTTGTTGCCCAGGCTGGAGTGCAATGGCACGATCTCGGCTCACCACAACCTTTGCCTCCTGGGTTCAAGAGATCCTCCTGCCTCAGCCTCCTGAGTAGCTGGGATTACAGGCATGTGCCATCATGCTCAACTAATTTTGTATTTTTAATAGAGATGGGGTTTTTTCATGTTGGTCTGGTTGGTCTCAAACTCCTGACCTCAAGTGAGCCTCCTGCCTCGGTCTACAATTTTTAAAAGTGTAAAGAAGATAGGTTGGTTCCAGGTCTTTGCTATTGTAAACAGTGCTGCAATGAACATTTGTGTGCACTTGTCCTTATAGTAGAACGATTTGTAATCCTTTGGATGTATACCCAGTAATGGAGGGGAGCACTACATGCTGGGGTCAGTTGGGGGGAAATAGGGGAGGGGCAGTGGGGGGTGGGGAGCTGGGGAGAGATAGCAAGGGGAGAGATGCCAGATGTAGGTGATGGGGAGGAAGGCAGCAAATTGCACTGCCACGTGTGTACCTATGCAACAATCTTGCATGTTCTTCACATGTACCCCAAAACCTAAAATGCAATAAAATAAATAGGAAAAAAAAAAAAGAAGAAGAAGATAGGGTACAGTGGGTCACATGTGTAGCCCTATCTACTCAGGAGGCTGAGAAGGAGGATTACTTGAGCCCAGGCTTTTGAGGCTGCAGAGAGCTAAGATCATACCAGTACACGCCACTCTGGGTGACAGAGCAAGAATCTGTCAAAAAAAAAAAAAAAAAAAGAGAAAAGGGTCACTAAATCCCATCACGTGAGATGTTTGGTTATCTTATTAACAGTTTAGATACTGTAATTTCAGGAAATGTTTGGGCATTGTTGAAAAAACCCGCACTTTGAAAGAAGAGACCTTCCAAACAGGCGTTGTGTGAGCAACATGGCTGTATAACCACCTGGGTGCAGGTGGCTAAGGCTGAAAAGGGCATTAGCAAAGGGCAGTGTGGGATAGGAGTTGGTTTTATAGGTTTGGGTAGTTTTTTGGGGGGCGGGGGTGTTGCAGAGTAAGTTCAGTTACAGTGGTGGGGTTGGGGCAAGGAGTATACATGACCACAAGTTCAGTTACAATGGCAGGGTTGGGTGACAGGTATTTACATTACCATAAGAACAGTTAAGATGGCAGGGTTGGACGAGGGGCTTGTCCAGGGAAGCCCCGCTGGGCGAGCAGGGACACTGGCGAACGCAGGCAGGGGGTGGGAGACTTCGGCCGAGGCAAGCAGGACTTCAGACTCTCAGGCTCCAGGCTTGCATATGGAGACCTGACAGGCATGAATACATATGAATGCCTTTGCATAAGCAGGATCGTACATTTCATGGGATTTTGTTTGTTTTGGACAACAGGGTTGTCCAGGCTGGTCTTGAGCTCCTGGCCTCATGTGATCCTCCTGCTTCTGCCTCCCAAAGTGCTGCCTATCAAATGAGGATACCTAAACACTGTCTTTTCTTTCTTTTGGCCCCCACCCCTTGCTTTTATCCTCCCCACTCCTACCAGCATCTCCACCACTCTCTGGTGTGTGTTCTTCCATATTTTTCTCCTAGCTTGCATAAGCAAACATATCTGTATTGGACTCTGTCGCTGTTTGACAAAAATAGGTTCTTTTTTTAAAAAATAGAGATGGGGGCCTCACTATATTGCCCAGGCTGATCTCAAACTCCCAAACTCAATCAATCCTTCCACCTTGGCCTCCCAAAGTGTGGAGATCACAGGCATGAGCCACAGCTCCCAGCCAAAAAAAATGGTTTTTTTTGGGAGGGGGGTTTATTTTTTGAGACAGAGTTTCACTCTTGTTGCCCAGGCTGGAGTGTAATGGCACGATCTCAGTTTACTGCCACCTCTGCCTCCTAGATTCAAGAGATTCTCCTGCCTTAGCTTCCCAAGTGGCTGGGATTACAGGTCTGTACCACTATCCCCGGCCAATTTTGTATTTTTGGTAGAGATGAGGTTTCCCTATGTTGGTCAGGCTGGTCTTGAACACCTGACCTCAGGTGATCCACCCACCTTGGCCTCCCAAAGTGCTGAGATTACAGGCATGAGCCATTGCTCCTAGCTAAAAAGGTTCTTTTTTTTTTTTTTTGAGACAGAGTCTCACTCTATTGCCCAGGCTGGAGTGCAGTGGCATGATCTTGGCTCACCACAATCTCCACCTCCCAGGTTCAAGTGATTCTCCTGCCTCAACCTCCCTAGTAACTGGGACTACAGGCACATACCACCACACCCGACTATAATTTTTTTGTATTTTTAGCAGAGACAGGGTTTCACTGTGTTAGCCAGGCCAGTCTTGATCTCCTGACCTCGCGATCCACCCACCTCGGCCTCCCAAGGTGCTGGGATTACAGGTGTGAGCCACTGTGCCTGGCCAAAAAAAAAAA
The DNA here is from genome assembly GCF_009761245.1 of Sapajus apella. Classification (NCBI taxonomy): domain Eukaryota; kingdom Metazoa; phylum Chordata; class Mammalia; order Primates; family Cebidae; genus Sapajus; species Sapajus apella. Next base: position 4,681,377 of record NW_022437051.1, read on the forward strand.
GCTTCCTATTGTATATTCACTACTCTGTGATTTTGCCTTTTTTCACTTACCATTACCTCTCTGAAACCTCTTTAAATCTCGGTGCAGATTTAATGGTTCCTTCCAATGGCTACATGATATCCCATGGCAGGGCACAACTCACATGTTCACTATTTCTATTATTCTGCCAACAAAACAGTGCTACAAGACATGCCTGGCTGACAAGGAGTTTATAATATTTCAGGCTAACCTGTCCTGTTGGATCTGTTAGCTCAGACTGTATAATAAACCACATCAAAACTTAGTGGCTTAAACCAATAATCATTTGACTTTGCTGAGGGTCAGCTGGGTGATATCATTATGGTCTGGGCCAGCTCTGCTGATCTCGGCTGGGTGCCCGTGTGTGTTTTTGGTCAGCTGGCAGTTGGCCAAAATGTGGGTCGGCAGGCTGGGTGGCCTGGGGGCAGGAGGGTCTCAGCTGCGGTGTCTTGTCTCTGCTCCACAGGGGCTCTCATCCTCCAGTAGGCTGACCGCAGCCTTTCACATGGTGCTCTCAAGATTCCAAAGAACAGCAAGAGAGGCAAGCCCAGGTGTGCATCTCTGCTTGTGGCATGGTCGTTTTTGTCCCACTGACCAAG
>NW_022437051.1:4682393-4690511 GCF_009761245.1 Sapajus apella
TATATATATATATATATATATATATATATATAAGTACGGGCGGAGAGGAATTATGTTGGACATTCTTTTTTTCTTCTTTTTTTGAGATGGCGTCTCACTCTGTCACCCAAGCTGGAATGCAGTGGCACCATCTCTGTTCACTTCAACCTCTGCCTCCAGGGTTCAAGCAATTCTCCTGTCTCAGCCTCCCGAGTAGCTGGGATTACAGGCACATGCCACCATGCCTGACTAATTTTTGTATTTTTATTTAGAGACAGGGTTTCACCATGTTGGCCAGGCTGGTCTCGAATTCCTGACCTCAGATGATCCTCCTGCTCGGCCTCCCAAAGTGCTATGATTACAGGTGTGAGCCATCGCGCCCGGCCATGTTGACCATCCTTGTACACAATCTACCCTATCTGCTAAGGGGCTCTAAATGTTTAATAGGAAATGAAAATCTTGGGAAATTTGTGAATCAGAGGACAGGAGCTTGTCTTTTCCTGCCCAAAGATTGGTTCCAGTGATGTGAAAATGTTAGCGCATTTCTAATGATCCAAGTGTTGCAGAACTTACTCTGGGACTCCCAGGACACGGGCTCTGGAAGAACTGACACCATCTGGCCTGTCTTCCCTCCTTCCACAAAAGCTCCCAGTGGAGACCTCTCCCAGCAGCTGCTCTTCACACCTGCTCCTGTGAGGCCTCAGGAAATTTCCTCTTTCCCTGGCTCTCATATATCCAGGAGTTTTATATATATATATATATATATATACACACACACACACACACACACACACACACACACACACACACACACACATACCACCTGTTGGCCAGGCATGGTGGCTGACGCCTATAATCCCAGCACTTTGGGAGGCCAAGTGGTGCAGATCATTTGAGGCCAGGAGTTCACAACCAGTCTGGCCAACATGGTGAAACATCGTCTCGTTTAGTGAAACTAAAAATACAAAAATTAGCTGGGTATGGTGGCGTGCACCTGTAATTCCAGCTACTTGGGAGGCTGAGGCAGGAGAATAGCTTGAACCCGGGAGTTGGAGGCTGCAGTGAGCTGAGATTGCACCACTGCACTCCAGCCTGGGTGAGACAGAAAGAGTCTCTATCTCAGGACAGAAAAACAAACAAATGCAGCACCTGTGGAATAGCCTGGTTAAAGAAATCGCTCTTCGTAGAACCCAGCCTCCTGCAAGTATTCCTTTCTGACTCTTCACTGCTGCCTCTAAGGGTCATCTCAGGTCTCCAGCTTGTGACATCACTACAGCCCGTGCCAAAAGCATTAGACCTGGAGGACTTGGGTTCTGGTCCTATGTATTCTCAGGCCAGTTGCTTTTTTTTATTTTGAAAGCAGATTTAAAATCATGCATAATGCAAACATCCAAAAGGCAACACAGCTCCAATGTTGGTCAATTATGTCTCTGGATTTCCCGTTTTAAATCTGTTAAGTAAAGGAATTGATGAGGACGATGCTTCTCAAAGTTTAATGTACACGTGAGTCACCCGGAAATCTTGTTAGATGTGCAAAATTTCAGACCCCACCTGAGAGAACTGACTCAGCATCTGTGTATTAACAAACGCTCCTGTTCTGCCAGGCACGGTGGCTCACACCTATAACGCCAGCACTTTGGGAAGCCGAGGTGAGTGGATCACCTGAGGTCGGCAGTTCGAGACCAGCCTGACCAACATGAAGAAACCCCATCTTTACTAAAAATACAAAATTAGCCGATGTGGTGGCACATGCCTGTAATCCCAGCTACTCCAGAGGCTAAGGCAGGAGAATTGCTTGAACTCAGGAGGTGGAGGTTGCAGTGAGCCAAGATCATGCTGCTGTACTCCATCCTGGGCAAAAGAGCGAGACTCTGTCTCAAAAAAAAAGAGCAATCAGACAAACAAGAAAAAGACAAAATTCTCCAGCAGAGGATGCTTGTTTTAAAATGCAGATTTAAGGGGGCTAGACGTGGTGGTTCACACCTATAATCCCAGCATTTTGGGAGGCTGAAGTGGGTGGATCACCTGTGGTCAGGAGTTCAAGACCAGCCTGGCCAACACGAGGAAACCCCATCTCTACTAAAAATACAAAACTTAACTGGGCATGGTGACGCATACCTATAATCCCAGATACTTGGGAGACTGATTGCTTGAACCCAGGAGGCAGAGGTTGCAGTGAGCCAAGACAGCACCACTGCACTCCAGCCTGGGTGACAGAGTGAGAATCTGTCTTAAAAAATATATATGCAGATTTAAAATCATGCATAATCCAAACATCCAAAAAGCAGCACAGTTTCAATGTTGGTCAATTTTTCTCTGCAATTTTCTGTATTCATGATAATTGGTTTGTGAGCATTTGTGATCACACTGTATTTAAAATTGTATATTGTAATTTAACATTATACCATGACAACTCTCCATGCCTTAATTCAGTCTCTGTAAGCCTTACTTTAAATGGCTATGTAAATTGCATTAAGCTTATTTATTTAAAGGCAATAGATTGTTTTGTTCTTTTAAATAAAATTACATTGAACTCTTTGTGCACTAAAAATAATAAAATGCAGATTTCTGGACCCTGTGACTTTTCTATTTGTTTTAACACATCATATTAAGAATGTTGTTTAGGCTGGGCATGGTGCCTGTTATTCCAGCACTTAGGGAGGCCGAGGCGGGTGGATCACCTGAGGTCAGGACTTCAAGACCAACCTGGCCAACATGGCCAACATGTGGTGGCATGTGCCTGTAGTCCCAGCCACTCCGGAGGCTGAGGTGGGAGAATCGCTTGAACCTGGGAGGTGGAGATTGCAGTGAGAGCCACTGCACTCCAGCCTGGGCAACAGTGAGACTCCGTCTCAAAAAAAAAAAAAGAATGGTGTTTAACACCAGCTGTGGTGGCTCCCACCTGTAATCCCAGCATTCTGAAGGCCAAGGCAGGCAGATCACTTGAAGCCAGGAGTTCAAGACCAGCCTGGCCAACATAGCAAAACCCTGCCTTTACTAAAAATACAAAGAATTAGCCAGGCATGCCAGCACATACCTGTAATCCCAGCTACTTGGGGGGCTGAGGCATGAGAATCACTTGAACCTGGGAGGTGGAAGTTGCAGTGGGCGGATATTGGACCACTGTACTCCAGCCTGGGTGACAGATTGACTCTGTCTTAAAAAAAAAAAAATAGAGTTTAAGCTGGGTGCAGTGGTGCATGCCTGTAGTCCCCTCTACCTGAGAGGCTGAAGCGGGAGTATTTCTTCTGCCCTGCAGTTCAAGACCAGCCTGGGCAAGACATATTAATAGCAAGACCCCATCCCAAGGGAAGAAAAAAAGAATGGTCTTTAAATATTTACCAGAGGAAAATGGAAGGAGTGTATTCTTGATAAGACATGGACTCTACATGACATTAAAAATTCCTCTGAGGATTGAGTCTTATATCATCTTTATATAATATAAATGTCTGACATCCCACCACCTGTGGCCACAGGGAAGGTTATACTTTATTTTGATGCTCAACCTCCAATATCACAACTCTCCACTGGCTTGATCATAAGAAATGATTTTGCCTCAGATTCTCCCAGCCTTTGATTCTAGGGACCACTGTGCTTCCCAGGTGCCCACCCTCTCTTAGCTGCAGTTGCCACAAAGCATTTGTTGTCTCCTTCCCTTCTCGGTTCCCTTAGGTCCACAGCTGCTGCCTACACCATTTCTGGCAGAAGCCTCACCACGACCCCTGCCCTCCCAAGAAAGCCATGAGCTGTTCCAGGATGCTGCCTTTGGGTCCTGCCAAATTTCCAGTCCTGGGGAGCATTAGATTTAACTTGGCTTTCATGCAGAGGTGAGACAAATGCTTGCCCCTCAACTCTTCCCTCCTGTACCACACTTAATAGGACACACTGCTAACTTAGAACTGTCAGGAGCTTCTTCCCATGGCTGGAGGTAACGTGTGTATCTCACCTTTGCGGAGGCTGGAAAGCTGCTGGATGAGAGGTGAGAGCTGGTTTTGCATCCTAGGGTAGAAGCTCCTTCTGGGCTTGGGGCACTCTGTTCTTCATTCTCTTTGAGGATCTATTCTTGTTCCATTGTGGAAGGCTTGACCAGGGAAGGAAATCAAATCAAGATGCTTCAGACTGAGATGCCAGAATTATATTTCAAATATGAAAACTGGATATATTTTTAGCAGCTCTGTAATTTTGCAGATATATTTTTTAAAGTATATATTTTGGGTTTTTTTTTTTTTGTTCATTTTGGGAGGGAGTCTTGCTCAGTTGCCCAGGCTAGGGTGCAGTGGGGTGATCTGGGCTCACTGCAACCTCTGACACCTGGGTTCAAGCGATTCTCCTGCCTCAGCCTCCCAAGTAGCTGAGATTATAGGCATGTACCACCACACTCGGCTAATTTTTTGTATTTTTAGTAGAGACAAGGTTTTATCATGTTGACCAGGCTAGTCTCAAACTCTCAAGCTCAAGTCATCTGCTTGCTTCAGCCTCCCAGGGTGCTGGGATTACAGCTGTGAGCCACTGTGCCCAGACTACAGTATGTATTTTAACTGGAGTGTCCCTGAAAATTGTTGGAATTTTTTGGGAAGGGGGTCTGTGTGTTGTTGTTGGAGGGAACAGTGTGTGTGTGTTTGTGTGTGTGTGTGTGTGTGTGTGTGCGCGCGCGTGTGTGTGTCTGTGTGTGTGTGTGTGTGAGATTTTTGCTCAGGTATTTTCTTCTGGGATATCATAAGTCCAGAGCTGCTGAAATCCCACACGTGATGTCACTTAAGAATAATAGCTCATGGCTGGGTGTGGTGGCTCATGCCTGTAATCCCAGCACTTTGGGAGGTCGAGGCAGGTGGATCATGAGGTCAGCAGTTTGAAACCAGCCTGGCCGACATGGTGAAACCTTGTTTCTACTAAAAATATTAAATTAGATGGGCATGGTGGCGTGCACCTGTAATCCCAGCTACTTGGGAGGCTGAGGCAGGAGAATTGCTTGAAACAGGAAGGCAGAGGTTTCAGTGAGCCAAGATTGAGCAACTGTACTCCAGCCTGGGCAACAAGAGCAAAACTCCATCTCAAAAAAATGATAATAATAACTCAGACTGGGAGAAATATACTCTCAGCTCTTACAACTGCCTCACCTGGACCATATGGAACCCCACGGCAACACGTAGAAAGGATGGCTATTGCCCACCTTTGATTGACCTACAGTGGAAAAAGAGGCGCCTTGCAGGTATTGGGGGGGGGTGGCAGGCTCCAGCAGGGGGATTACACTCTGTAAAAAGTGACGCCTCGACCCCAGGGAGGCCAGGGGCTAAACTGGGGACTTCCTAGCTCTAGGAGCAATGATACACGACACTGAATTTTGAGTTTTTGTTTTCTGCATTGTAATCCCTTTCAGTCTCAAGACGTCAGTCAAGTTGAGTCTTCGGGACAGCTTGGAGTTAGCAACACTTTGGAGCCAGGCCTGTCCAGTGCTTGAGAACACAGTCACATTACTGTCACCAGCTGGCAAGGGGTGGCAACAGAGGAGCAGCAAAGAGAAGCAACAGCCAGAAGGAATGCATGCAGCATGTGCGGATCCCTTACAGAGTCTCAGAAACAGTCGGGGAGGGAGCCCACGCAGGCTGGACTGTCTGCAGAGAGGCAGACAGGAACCAGAGTGAGTTGGGTGGGAAGGTTGGCCACTCCGTGCCCACCATCACCAAGCCTGGGGAACTTGCGCATCGTCAGTTACGCTTTTTTTGGAGACAAGTTCTCTCTGTTGCCTAGGCTGGAGTGCAGTGGCATGATCATGGCTCACTACAGCCTCCAACTTTTGAGCTCAAGCCATCCTCCGCCTCAGCCTCCCGAGTAGCTAGGCCTATAGGTGTGTGCTATCATGCCCTGCTAATTTTTAAATTTTTTTGTAGAGATAGGGTCTCACTATGCTACCCAGGTTGGTCTTGAATTCCTGGCTTCAAGTGATCCTCCTGCCTCGGCCTATCAAAGTACTAGGATTACAGGCTTGAGGCACTGTGTCTAGCCCACCCCCTCTCTTTGAGTTTCAAAACAGCTCTGCTGCTGCCTAGCATCCTACAAAGCCCTCAAGTCCTATTTCAACATTTTCTACCATCACCTCTTTGCCTAAATCTCACAATAATCAACTGCATCTATTTCTAGCCCTCTGAGAACAGTCCAAGGACCCAAGAAGGAAATGACTGCAATGCCTGACTCTTCCTTCCCTCTACTCTCTACCCTCCCATGGGCTTACTCAAAACTCCTCCTTCCTCTCCTGGTTACAGAACAAAAGTTTTTGTGCACATAAATGGACTGACATAGAGTCAGCTGTACCCCAGTTCATCCAGCCCACAATGTTCCATTCATTGCACTTATTCCTGGCTCTCAGATGGAATCTCCTTGATGGTATCAAGCAGAATTGTTAGGGCAGCTTGTCCTTCATCACCTTTCAGTAGGGCACACCTTTCTGCCTAGGATATGCGCAAGAAGAGAAGACCCTTCTGTAGCATTTTTTGAGGCATATCACAGGGACCCACCCTGTCCATCATCTGTCCCAGTATATGAATCTTTCCTTCCTCAGTCACTCCTTATCTAAGTACCAGGCAGCTGTTGCCCAGTGTGTCCAGGCCACTCCCAGCACTGGGGTTCCCAACCTCCACTACCCTGGATTCCTGAGAGCAGTCAAACACCGGTCTCTGGATTCCTGCTGGCTGCCTTAGATACAAATTGCCAGCTCTTCCGTCTCCTCCTATCCTCTCAACCCATGATGCTGTGCATTTTCTCCCCAACCATTCTTTGCTGTTCCCTTGTTTCTTCTGCAAATCCTAATCCATCACAAATAAATTCCATCATGTTCTAAACTATTAAGTCATTTTATTCAATCAACAATATAGGCCAGGCATGGTGGCTTATGCCTGTAATCCCAGCACTTTTGGAGGCTGAGGGAGGCGGATCACCTGAGGCCAGGAGTTCAATACCAGCCTGACCACATGATGAAGCCCCATCTCTACTGAAAATACAAAAAATTAGCTGGTCATGGTGGCACACACTATAATTCCAGCTACTCGGGAGGCTGAAGCACAAGAATCGCTTGGGACCTGGGAAGTTGAGGCTGCAGTGAGCCGAGATTGCGTCACTGCACTCCAGCCCGGATGACAGAGTGAGATTCCGTCTAAAAAAAAAATCGGTATTTATTTTAAAGGTTCATAATATGCCAGGCATTGTTCCATGCATTGAGAACCAAGCGATGAATAAGGTAAACAGGTGTCTGCTCAGGTGAGTGCAGTGTAGTGGAGGACAAATAAAAACAAATGAGAAAAGGAAACACGTAAGTCAAGTACACCCTTCCCATGATGACAAGTACTTTGATAATGAAGTGGTGTGCCAGAGGCAGAGAACGGGCATGTCTTTAGATAATGTGGCTGGAGAGGCTCTCTCTGAGAATGCCATATTTGCTAAAGGTCTGAATGATGGGAAGAGCCCAGCCACAGGGCAGTTCCAGGTTGAAGAACAACTCTACAGATGGGTAACACTACGAACCCATGATCGCCACACTGGATGTGTGCAGATATCTCATCAGAAACCATGAGACCATAAGGAATTGGCACAGCATTTTTCAAGTTCTGAAAGTAAAGAATTGTGAACCCAGAATTCTATATCCAGTGAACATAGTCTTCAGATATGAAAGGGAAATCAAGACATCCTCATATGAAACAAAACTAAGAGAATTTGTTACTAGTAGACCTGCTTTAAAAGACTGGCTAAAGAAAGTTCTCTTGGCTGGGTGCGGTGGCTCATGCCTGTAATCCCAGCACTTTGGGAGGCCAAGGCGGGTGAATCACCTGAGGTCAGGAGTTCGAGACCAGCCTGACCAACATAGAGAAACCCCTGTCTCTACTAAAAATACAAAACAATTAGCTGGGCATGGTGGCACATGCCTGTATTCCCAGCTACTGGGGAGGCTGAGGCAGAAGAATCACTTAAACCCAGCAGGTGGAGGTTGCAGTGAGCCCAGATTGTGCTACTCCAGACTGGGCAACAAGAGCGAAACTCTGTATCAAAAAAAAAAAGAAAAGAAAAGAAAAGAAATAAAGAAAAAAGAAAGTTCACTTAACAGAAAAGAAGTAATAAAAAAACAAATATGGGCTGGGCGCAGTGGCTCAC
>NW_022437051.1:4690611-4697263 GCF_009761245.1 Sapajus apella
GGAATATCAGAAAAGAAAATAATAACATAACAAAAGTAAAAATAAGAGTAAATATAATAGATTTTATCCTTTTCTTCTGGAGTTTCCTAAATTGTGTTTGACAGTTAAGGCAAAAATTCTAACAGTGTCAGATGTGGTTCCAATGCATGAAGAGGAAATAGTTAAGACAATGATCCTATAGTGGGGAGGTTAAAGGAATATAAATGAAGATAAGGTTTGTACACTTCACTCAAACGAGTAAAATGTTGACACTAGTAGACTGTGATAATGAGTAATACAGTGACATTTGTAGTAATGGAATGGTTCCATGTTTTGATTGTTACATGAGTATCAATGCTAGTTATATGACTCTGATGTGGTAAAATAATATAGAAACACACATACACACACACACACACACACACACACACATTGTCCCAATGTTAATTTCCTGTTTTTGATATTGTACTATAGTTACGAAAGATGTAGCTATTGAAGGAAATTAGGTGACGGCTACACAGACTTCCCTGTACTATCTTTACAACTTCCTACAAATTTATAATTATTTTAAAATAAGGATTTTAAAAAATAAAGTGAATGTAGTACAACATGTTAAAATATGAACGGAAGGCAGCAGATGTTCCTTAAAATGTGGTATATCTTAATCAGGACTTTCTTAGTTGCAAGTGGCAGAAACCCGAATTCAACCAGTTCAACCACAAATTTATTAACACACATAACTTCATCACTTAGTTTTGCTTCTGTCTGTGGACTGGTTTCTTTTTCTTTCTGTCTGTGGACTGGTTTCTTTTTCTTTCTTTCTTTCTTTTTTTTTTTTTTTTTTGAGACAGAGTCTAGCTCTGTCACCCAGGCTGGAGTGCAGTGGCACGATCTCGGTTCACTGCAAACTCCACCCCCTGGGTCCAAGGGATTCTCCTGCCTCAGCCTCCCAAGTAGCTGGGATTACAGAGGCCTGCCATCACACCCAGCTAATTTTTGCATTTTTAGTAGAGACAAGGTTTCACTGTGTTGGCCAAGCTGGTCTCAAACTCCTGACCTCGTGATCCCCTGCCTCAGACTTTCAAAGTGCTGGGATTACAAGCATGAGCCACTCACTGCAGGAGGACGGGTTTCATTTTATCCTGCAGCAGTCAAGCCTCCTCTGAGGAACATGACTAAGGATTAGCAATCATAGAGCTTAAGATCCAAGAACAAGGGACCCTCTTCTCTATCTCTCCTAGCATCCAAATGTAACATTGGAGATAGCCAATGTTAGTCTCCACAAACTGGAGAACACTCCAATTTGCCTGGCTTGGTCACAGGCCTATCCCTGGGCCAATCACGATGGCCTGGAGGTGGAGTGTTGTGAGTGACAGTCCTTCCCCTTGCCCCATCCACCAAATGGAATTGGGAAGAAAATGCTGTAATAGAAAAAGAAAGGGATGTTGGCCAGCAAATTCACTAGGAGTCCACTCCAGAGCATCTGGTGTCCTGCAGGGATTACAGAAGTGAGAGAATGGTGAGAGTTTCTCACACAAGTGGAATCACACAGCATTCGTTTATCTGTGACTGGCTTATTTCACTTAACATAGTGTCCTCCAACTTCATTCATGTAGTAGCATGTGACAGAATTTCCTTCCTTTTCAAGGCTGAAAGATATTTCGTTGTGTGGATATATAACATTTTGCTTAGCCATTCATCCATGCACGGACACTTGGGTTGCTTCCACATTTTACCTATATGAATAATGCTGCTATGAACATGGCTGTACAAAAATGTTAGGATTTTAAAAGGAGAGAAAGACCACAACAGAACATCAAACATCACATAAGGCCATGAGCAGCAGCTCACACCTGTACCTTCCCAGCACTTTGGGAGGCTAAGGCGGAAGGACTGCTTGAGGCCAGGAGTTTGATACCAGCCTGGCCAACATGGTGAAACCCCTTCTCTACAAGAAGTATAAAAACTAGCCCAGCATGGTGGCACATGCCTATAGTCCCAGCTACTTGCAGGGCTGAGACAAAAGGATCTCTTGAGTCCGGGAGATCGAGGCTGCACTGAACCTGCCCTGCACCACTGCACTCCAGCCTGGGCGACAAAGTGAGACCCTGCCTCAAAAAAGAGAGAGGGAGAGAGAATGAGAGATGGGAGGGTAAGTAAGAGAAATGAGAGAGGTAGCAGCAGGGCTGGCCAATCTTATCTCCGGGGCAGAGCCATTCCAGGTCCTGCGAGTGAACCGACACAGCTTCGAGGATGTATTTGAAATAAAAGTCAAAAGAGCTTCTGAAACTTCAAAAAGCTTTTGTGAAAATTCAAATTCCTGTGTTGAATTCAGAACCCCTAGCAGGTTGTAGGCAGATGGCAAACATGAGTGATTTAACTTCTAGTTAGAAGGAAAACAAGGTAAAAACCACAGGATGTTGCTTTTACTTTATGGACCCATTTTCAGATGAGACAAGGCTGAATGAGGCAGTCTGAAAAACAACAGGAATAAACTGAAGGGAAGGACATGATGTCACACGAGCCTTCTGTCATTCAAGAGACCATTTTGAAGGCCATGATCTGGTGAAAGTAAGAGTTTAATTTTTGCTTCACACAGCAACTTGTGTCAGAGAAAGAAAGTGCTTCTGCATGCAGATTCCACAGTCCTGGGTGAGAAGGCTAGGCTGTGCAATGCTCCTGTTAAGTGACTTGGTAAGGTGGGCGCAGTGGCGTGTGCCTGTAGTTCCAGTTACTTGGGAGGCTGAGGCAGGAGGAACACTTGATCCCAGGAATTTGATTCCAGCTTGGGTACATAGTAAGACCCTGTCTCTAAAAAACAACTGCCAGGTGTGGTGGCTCATGCCTATAATCCCAGCACTTTGGGAGGCCGAGGCCAGTGGATCACTTGAGGGCAGGAGTTTGAGACCAGCTGGCCAACATGGTAAAGCTTCATCTCTAATTTAAAAAAATACCAAAATTAGCCGGACGTGGTGCACACCTGTAATCCCAGCTGCTCAGGAGGCTGAGCCAGGAGAATTGCCTGAACCTGGGAGGTGGAGGTTGCAATGAGCCAAGATTACACTTCTATACTCCAGCCTGGGCAACAGAGTGAGACTCCGTCTCAAAAAATAAATAAATAAATAAAATGAAAATAAAACAACAAAACACACAAAAAAAAGTGTAGTAGAATGGTTCTGCGTGCTTCCTCAAATCTCTCAGGTATGCCGGGTGTTATTGTTGATAGGTAGCTATTAAGCACCTCATCTATAAGAAATAAAAACAGTAACGAGACCAGGCACAGTGGCTCACATTTGTAATTCCAGCACTTTGGGAGGCCCATGCAGGCAGATCACAAGGTCAGGAGATCGAGACCATCCTGGCCAACATGGTGAAACTCTGTCTCTACTGAAAATACAAAAAGTTAGCAGGGTGTAGTGGCACGGGCCTGTAGTCCCAGCTACTCTGGAGGTTGAAGCAGGAGAATTGCTTGAACCTGGGAGGCAGACGTTGCAGTGAGCCGAGATTGCACCACTGCATTCCAGCCTGGGCAGCCGAGCGAGACTCTGTCTCAAAAACAAAAGCAGAAACAACAACAATAAAAAACAATAAGGAGCAGGACTGAGGTCTTCTTTTCATTTTTGTGTTTTGGTTTTGTTTCGCTCTGACGCTCTGTGTTTACACATACAAGCATACATCAAAATGCAGCATTTGTTGTGCAGCTACAGGACATCTTGCCAAAACGTTTTATCTCATTGTATCACTACAACAATCCTAGGAAGTGAATGATATTATTATTGCCACTTACAGAGGAGGACGGTAGGGTGTAGATTCCTGTGCAAGCACAGGCCTGACTCCAAAGGCTGCATTCTTCACTTCTTCCCCACGGCTTTCTGCTGAAGAGGAAGCCTCGCTATTGTTCCCAAATACAAGGGAATCTGCTTTCGTGCCTGTACACAACGGGCACTTTCTTGGGGTGGAAGGATAAGTTAAAGAGGCCTTTGCATGATGCTGTGATGTTCCCTACCAAATGTAAGTTAAAGAGCCCAGTGACTTGCTGTTGGTTGTCAAAACAGAGATTAACAGTCTGAGTCATGGAGTCATTTATTTCAAATTTGGCTTCTGTGCCCATTGTGAAGTAATTTCAAAAATGGGCCACAGGCGTGGGAACGGCTTGAGTGACGTCACAATTAGGCAACACGATCCCACCCTGCGAGGCTGAGACCTAGATTCAAATGGAGTGCTTGCCTGTTCGTCCCTTCTTCGCTACAGTTCAGGTTGAATGAACTGCTTCCCGATGGTGGTTTTTATCTCTTAGCTGCCTGTAGCACTCTCGTCTTTCAGGGTGAGTTGCCAACTTTCCATTCTGGCCTTCAGAATTAAGACAAAGAATCATCCTCCAAAGTCATGCCAGGCCTGTTATTTTTTCTTTCTCTCTCCCTTTTGGCATTAGTGTTTTAAATGGAAACCTGATTCACTTGTCACCAAAACACACAAGAGAGTGCTGTATCAGAGGAGCTGGACACAGCTTGTCTCCTGGTATCCTATTTCAGGGGTGAGCACCCCACCTGCTGAAAAGGGAGCCTCAGAGAGAGGCCAGAGAGGCAGCTCATTGGCAGGGGCTGGGTGGTGGGTGGAATTTCTCTGAGACCCCAAGGGAACATTTTTTATTTTTTCGAGACAGGGTCTTGCTTTGTTGCCCAGACTGGAGTGCAGTGGTGTGACTGGAACTCACACTGCAACCTCACCCTCCCAGAGCCAAGTGATCTCCCACTTCAGCCTCCCGAGTAGTTGGGACTACAGGCATGCACCACCAGAATCAGCTAATTTATTTTTTAAGTTTCTTTGTAGATTCAAGGTCTCCCTATGTTGCCCAGACTGGCCTCAGGCTGGCGTCAAACTCCTGGCCTCAAGCGATCTTTCCTTGTCGGCCACTCAAAGTGCTAGGATTACGGGCATGAGCCACTGTACCTGGTCAAAGGGGACATTGTTGACCAGACAATATCCTGAAGCACCAGAGTGCCGGGCCATGTCAGTTCTGTGAGGTTCGTCCTCTCTAGAATGAAACTGACAGGATTGAGTGATATTAAATATAACAATATTAAGATTCAAAAAGTCTTTACCATTGTTTCAACAATCCCACTACTAGGTATCTACTGAAAAGGAAAGAAATCATTGCATCGAAAAGAATCTCCCGCACTCATATGCTTATGGCAGCACTATTCGCAGCAGCAAAAATAAAAAATTAACCTAAATGTCCATCAATGCAGGATAAAGAAAATATGGTATGTAGGCTGGGCACGGTGGCTCACGCCTGTAATCCCAACACTTTGGGAGGTCGAGGCGGGCAGATCACCTGAGGTCAAGAGTTCAAGATCAGCCTGACCAACATGGAGAAACTCCATATCTACTAAAAATACAAAATTAGCTGGGCATGGTGGCGCATGACTGTAATCCTAGCTACTCAGGAGGCTGAGGCAGGAGAATTGCATGAATTCAGGAGGCGGAGGTTACGGCAAGCTGAGATCACGCCATTGCACTCCAGCCATCACAACAAGAACAAAACTTCGTCTAAAAAAGAAAAGAAAAGAAAATGTGGTATGTATACACTATGGAATACTACTCAGACTTAAAAAGGAATGAACTCATGACATTTGCAACACCATGGATGAAGCTGGAGGCCATTATCCTAAGTAAAATCACTCAGAAATAGAAAGTCAAATATGACACGTTCTCAATTAGAATTGGAAGCTAAGCAATGGGTAAGTGTGGACATACAGGTGAAATATTACACTGCAGATTCCAAAGGATGGGAAGGTAGGAAAGAGTGAGGGTCAGAAAATTACCTACTGGGTACGATGTTCACAATTCAGATAATGGGTTCACTGAAAACCCAGACATCACCACTACGCAATTATGCTTGTAAGAAATCTGCACTTGTATCCCCTAAACTTTGAAAAAAAAAAAGAGGCTGGGTGTGGTGGCTTATACTTGTAATCCCAGCACTTTGGGAGGCCGAGGCAGTTGGGGGGAAATCACTTGAGGTCAGGAGTTTGAGACTAGCCTGGCCAACATGGTGCAACTCTGTCTCACAAAAATATAAAAATTAGCCAGGCGTGGTGGCAGGCACCTGTAATCCCAGCTACTCCGAAGGCTTAGGCAGGAGAATAGCTTGAACCTGGGAGTCGGAGTTTGCAGTGAGCCAAGATTGTGCCACTGCACTCCAGCCTGGCTCGCAGAGCGAGTCTCCATCTCAAAAAAAAAAAAAAAGAAGGCTATAGGTTGAATCATTGGATGCACACGGACACAAAATGTGGAATAATAGGCACTGGAGACTATAAAACATGGAAGGGTGGGAGGGGGTGAGGGCTGAAAATTACCTATTCAGGCACAATGTCCACTGTTTGAGTGATAGGTACCTGGAAAGGCCTGGCTTCACCACTATGCAATAGATGCATGTAAGACACCTGCTCTTGTAGGCCCTTAGACTATAAAAATGAGCAAAAAAGAATATAGATTTAAAGGTGAGGCACCGCCTCTTGACAAAAAAAAATCCTCACTGATGTATAAGCATCTGACCTAAGATCCTTTTCTGAGATCAGATTTGGTTGTGGCAGTAACAAAAGGTCACCGATCCCAGAAATGGGAGGCTAGATCAAATTTAGGTCACAACTTACTACTTCCCTGGTAAGTT
>NW_022437051.1:4697363-4702300 GCF_009761245.1 Sapajus apella
TTTTTTTTTTTTTTTTTTTTTTTGAGATGGAGTTTTGCTCTTGTTGTGCCCAGCCTGGAGTGCAATGGCGCAATCTTTGCTCGTTGCAACCTCCGCCTCCCAGGTTCCAGCGATTCTCCTGCCTCAGCCTCCTTAGTAGTTGAGACGACAGGTGCCCGCCACCATACCCAGCTAATTTTTTGTATTTTTAGTAGAGACGGGATTTCACTATGTTGGCCAGGTTGGTCTTGAACTCCTGACCTCAGGCGATCCACCCGCCTCAGCCTCCCAAAATGTTGGGATTACAGGCGTGAGCCACTGCTCCCGGCTCCTGGCAAGTCTTACTTGCTCTGGAATACTCAGTTTTAATGTCTGCTCCCTTTAGGGTTATCAGTCTTGAAAAAAAAAGAAACATGTTTTAGTGTTATGTCCCATGCAATATTTGGGATACACTAAAATATCATTTGTTTTTCCATCAGCATTTTTATTTTTATTTTTTTGAGACAGTCTCACTCTGTTGCCCAGGCTGGATTGCCATGGCACAATCTCAGCTCACTGCAACCTCTGCCTTCTGGGTTCAAGCGATTCTCCTGCCTCACGTCCTGAGTTGCTGGGATTACAGACACCTACCACCATGCCCAGCAAATTTTTGTATTTTAGTAGAGATGGGTTTAACTATGTTGGCCAGGCTGGTCTCAAACTCTTCACCTCAGGTGATCCACCCACCTCGGCCTCCCAAAGTGCTGGGATTACAGGTGTGGGCCACTGTACTTGGCCTGAGATTCATATTAACTGGGCATCCTGTATCTTACCTGACAACTCTAGTTTCTTGACCTGAAAGTTTTCTACCGGGTATCTCACAGACAGAAGGGATGAGACCCCATCACTGAGCATCCTGATGTCAGAGAATGGGCCCAGGCCTCCCTAACCCAGCAGCTTAATATGAACTTGGAGCTGCACTCAGGAATGTCTGGACTGGGCATAAAAAGAACACTTTTCACAGAGGACCGAAAAGGGCCAATCGATGATGGGAGTGGTCACCAGATCTGACAGTGACTGTGACAGGATGGTGAGGAGGAGCAGGCAGGATGGAGCTTATGCTACGCTTTTGGATATGTGTATTTTTTTTGTCTATACAAAAAAAAATTTTTTTGATTAGCTGGGCAAGGTGGCACATGCCTCTGGTCCCAGCTGCTCAGGAGGCTAAGGTGGGAGGATTGCTTGAGCCCAGGAGTTCAAGGTTGTAGTGAGCAATGATTGTGCTACTGTACGCTGATCTGGGCAACAGAGCAAGACCCTGTCCCCCCTAAAATAAATAAAAAATAAATAAATAAATAAATAAAGTCTCTGGCTACTTTATCTGTCAGGCGTAGCATCCTGGACAAGGAGTCTGGCTCCTGGTCAAATACCTACGTGTGTGTGTGTGTGTGTGTGTGTGTGTGTGTGTGTGTGTGTGTCCCAACCCTAGGCAGTTACATAGGCTTTACCTGGCAGGCCTCCCTGGGAAAAGCTGTCCTCCCCACACCAGGCGTGGTGCACAGTCAGGTGACTGCAGTCTGCGAAGGGAGCTGCAGTTGAGGACTCAGGCCCCGCTTGCCAACCGTGCTCCTACACAGAGCGGCATTCCTGGCCCAGGTGCCCCTTCTTCAGGCAAAGAAGACCTCTTCTCAGGGGAGAGAGGCAAAACCGTGAAGCACTTTTTGTCTACTCTGATGGTATTCAGTACTTTTCCACTCCTAGTCTTTGTCCCAGACTCCCTATGTCCGTTCCAGTCCCCCAGGTCCATAAAACTGCAGGAGCCCTTTGCTCTAAGTCCCTCAGTAGCGAGACACCTTCCCTGTGTGCTGTCTCTGCACTGATACAGTGCACCAGCCAATGCTCTAGCTAAGCTGTACATCCACAAGGGGAGATGGAACCAGGGGCACTGGTGTTTTTTTCCATTTAGCATCTTGTGTATCCTACTGCAGTAAGTGAATAGTGTGTGGACTCTCTCTTTATTTGGTTTATATATTTATTTGTTTACTTGACAAGGTCTTGCTCTGTCACCCAGACTGGAGTGCAGTGGCACAATCACAGCTCCTGCAACCTCAGCCACCCTGGCTCAAGTGATCCTCTTGTCTCAGCCTCCTGAGTGGCTAGGACTACAGGTACATGTCACCACACCTGGCTATTTTTTAGATTTTTTTCTTTTTTCTACAGACAGAGTCTTGCTATGGTGCCCAGGCTGGTCTTGAACTCCTTGCCTCAGGCAGTCTTCTTGTCTCATACTCTCAAAGTCCTGGGATTACAGGCATGAGTCATCACACCCGACCAAAAGGAATATACTTGACCAGGCGATGTCCTGAAGAACAGGAGTACCAAGGCCTGTTACCACCATACCCAGCCTGTTACCACCATACCCAGCTAATTTATTTATTTATTTTTATTTTTAGTAGAGATGGGGTCTCACTATGTTGCCCAGGCTGCTCTAAAACCCCTGACCTCAAGCTACCCTTCCACTGTGTTTTCTCAAAAGGCTGGAATTTCTAGGCATGAGCCACCGTACACGGCCTGATGTCCTGAAGCATGAGTGCATAATGACTCCCTTAAATGCAACGACTCTCAAAAATGCTGGTTCTTTAATAAGGCCATTTAAGAATCAGAGTTCTAGCCTGGCGCAGTGACTCACACCTGTAATCCCAACACTTTGGGAGGCCAAGGCAGGAGGATCACCGGAAGTTCAAGATCAGCAATATAATGAGACTCCATCACTATAAAAAATACAAAAATTAGCCAGGTGTGGTGGTGCATTCCTGTAGCTCCAGCTACTTGGGAGGCTGAGACGGCAGGATCACTTGAGCCCAAGAGTTCAAGGCTGCGGGTGAGCCACTGCACCTGGCCAAGACTCTCACTTTCATTTAGTTTGTTGTCTCAATCGGCTACTCCGACCCCTGGCAATTCAGTCCTCTCCAGCTCAGCAGAGCTCTTCACAACACTGCCCAGACTAGTTGCCCTAGTAGTGTCATGAGTTACAAGGCTCATTCATTTATTATGCAATAACATTTATTCAGCACCCATTATGGGCTGGGCACTTGCTGGGTGCCAGGGGCACAAAGATGAGTAAGTCCTATTCCATTACCGGCATGAAGCCAGTTCCAGTTGAGGCATGTTGATTGATTCATTAGGATACAGTGTAATTCCTTCTTCCATCAAGTAATTATTGAAAGCCTGACTTCTTGCTTGAGACCTCATATAATCCTTGCAATAATACTTTGAGATAAATTTTATGATTATCTTTGTTTTACAGATTAGAAAACCAAGGTTCAGAGAATAAAATATTTTGAGTGAATATTTTAGGCCCTCTAACTAATAAGTGATAGATCAGGATTCAAACTCAGGACTTCTGGTTTAAGTTTAGTGTGCTCTGTCTCTTTCATGCCACCTAGAGATAAGCTCTAAATAAAGACACAAAGGAAGGAATAGATTCTTCCTGTGTTTAAAGGAGGGAAATGCTGCAATATCTCAGGACTTCAAAAAAGTAAAATGCTACATAAAATTACCATTTTTACTATCATAATTTAAACTCTTACTGCTTTTAATTAATAAAGATAAAAGTTGTGTGTCATCCATAAGCCATCGTGCAAAGCCCTGACTTCTCCCTGGGATGGAAAGTTCCCTTGCCATGAGCTTTACTCACAGGTGGTCCCTCTGGGCTATGTGTTGATGACACCACTGGTCAAGGCCATAATGTGAGTGGCCTTCTCCAGGTGGGTTCTCAGAAAATCTGTGCAAAGTGACCCGCTAAACAATGACTCTCCAAAAACGCTGATTCACTAATGTGACCATTTAAGAATCAGAGTCCTAGCTTGGTGCAGTGGCTCATACCTGTAGTCTCAGCATTTTCGGAGGCCAAGGCAAGAGGATGACCAGAAATTCAGGACCAGCCTGGGCAACAATGAGAGACCCCTTCTTTACCAAAAAAATGCAAAAATTATCTGGGTATGGTAGTGCATGCCTGCGGTCCCAGCTCCTTAGAGGCTAAGGCAGTGAGCTATGGACTTTGAGCCCAGGAGTTCGAGGCTGTAGTGAGCTATGATTGCATCACTGCTCTCCAGCCCAGGTGACAGAGTGAGATTCTGTCTCACTCTATCAAGAAAAGAGAATCAGGCCAGGCGCAGTGGTTGATGCCTGTAATCCCAGCACTTTGGGAGGCTGAGGCCAGTGGGTCATCTGAGGTCAGGAGTTCAAGACCAGCCTGGCCAACATGGCAAAATCCCATCTCTACCAAAAATACAAAAAAATTAGCCAGGCATGATGGTAGGTGCCTGTAATCCCAGCTACTTGGGAGGCTGAGGCAGTAAAATTGCTTGAACCTGGAAGGTGAAGGTTGCAGTGAGCTGAGATTGTGCCATTGCACTCCAGCCTGGGTGACAGAGAGAGACGTCTTCTTGGGAAAAAGAGAGAGAGAGACAAAGAGAGAGAATCAGTCCAGGCATGGTGGCTCACACCTGTAATCCCAGCACTTTGGGAGGCCAAGGCAGGAGGATCTCTTGAGTCCAGGAGTTTGAGACCAGCCTGGGCAACATAGCCAGTGTGGTGATGCCGTCTGTAGTCCCAGCTACTCAGGAGGCTGAGGTGGAAGGATGGCTTGAGCCTGGGAAGGCTGCAGTGAACCATGATGGAGCCACTGCACTCCAGCCCAGGTGACAGAGTGAGACTCTGTATCAAAAAAAAAAAGAAAGAAAGAAAAAGAAAAAAAAGAAAGAAGAAAGAGGCCGGGCGCGGTGGCTCAAGCCTGTAATCCCAGCACTTTGGGAGGCAGAGGTGGGTGGATCACGAGGTCAAGAGATCGAGACCATCCTGGTCAACATGGTGAAACCCCATATCTACTAAAAATACAAAAAATTAGCTGGGCATGGTGGCGTGTGCCTGTAATCCCAGCTACTCAGGAGGCTGGGTTCAGGCAATTCTCCTGCCCC
>NW_022437051.1:4702400-4734886 GCF_009761245.1 Sapajus apella
AAGAAAGAAAGAAAGAAAAGAAAAGAAAAGAAAGGAGGGAGGAAGGAAGGAAGGAGAAAGAAAGAAGAAAGAGAAAAGAAAAAAGAAAAGAAAAGACACAGAGAGAGAGAATCGAGTCCTATGTGGACATAGAGGAATCCGCTTACTCCACCTCCCTGGGTTGAAGTTGAAGGGAAAAGCTAAGCGTGGGAGTTTGCAGACTGACAATAAAGGGTGCAGCACAACTTGGAGCTACAAGCAAAAGTGAGCATGATGTCATCGTCTCCTTGAAACATTTCCTCTGTTTCCGTGAGTGTGAAGGTATTGGGAAATATTCGATAAGTGCTCTTGTCTGGGGCTCCAGGACGTCTCTGATTCCCGACAGCGATGAACGCGTGGAGGCAGCCCCAGCACATGCCAGTCACAGAATGGCTTCCTACTTTTGTTTGTTCATTTCACCCCACTTCCCAGTCCTTCTACCTTTCGGGGCTTCTCATGAAAAACAGCCTTCCCCAAGGACCCCAGAGGCCCTGCCCCTGTGCATCTGCCCCTGAAAAAATTCTGCAGCCACAGAACAAATGCAACTTTCTTGTCTCAGGTCACCTTCAGATAAGCTTGAATCAGCCACCCCAAGTGACCGGTTATGACATTTGTTTCCCTCTTAGATCTCTGCTCCTCCTAAACAATAAAGCTTCAAGGTGCCAACAAGGAAGACTGAATTTTATTGTCAGATTGAGTGGTAGCCAACTCATGACCTCATTCAATTTCAGCCTTCCCAGTTATCAAATGGGACTTGTATAGGCACCGATGATCTGAAATTAAGTTTACTAGAGAAGGAGTACAAAGAGCTACTAAATATCATGAAGCTCTTGTTAGCTATTGAGTAGTAATAGTAATCATTAGAATCCCCATTCATTTGTATCTCTTAATAAGCATCAATTAAGCACCTACTGCATTCAGAGCCCTCTGCTGGTCACCCACGGGGGTACACAGACACAATCTCTATCCAAAATTTAGCAAGTTAAAAGAAGCAAGCCAAGTGGAGCACTGGAGAGGAGAGGCAAAAGGTGTCCTCAGCGGTGTCCATGTTAGTGTCCTCAGCGGTGTCCATGTTAGTGTCCTCAGCGGTGCTCCATGTTAGTTCTGAGCAAGGTGTCACAGAACCTTGCAAACCAAAAATAAAATTCTAAGTCCCACCAACCATCTGAATGGACACCTCCTTTCAGCCAATTGTATTTGTAAGTAAACCTGAAAAAACTAGTTCAGGCCATGATGGAAGGGGGCATTGGACATGCCTCCTGATCCCCTCCTCTCTTCGGAATTCAGGAAAAACCAACCAGCATTAACATCAACACAGACCTTAAGTCTGATAAGAAACATTTACAATCTTTTCTCTTTGAAGCCTACTACCTGGAGGCTTCATCGGCATGATAAAACCTTGGGCCACAACCCCGTATCATAACCCAAACATTGCTTTCTATTGATAACTTTTTCAACCAATTGCCAAACAGAACATTTTTAAATTTACCTGTGACCTGGAAGCCGCCCCACCTTTAAGTTGTCCCGCCCTTCCAGATCAAACCAATGCATATCTTACACATATTGATTAATGTCTCATGTCTCTGTCAAATGTATAAAAGCAAGCTAGACCCCGACCATGTCGAGCACGTGTCACCAGGATCCCCTGAGGCTGTGCGATGGGTGCATCCTTAACCTTGGCAAGATAAACTTTCTAAATTGACTGACTCCTGTCTCAGATGCTTCTGGGTTAACAACAGATACCTCATACTTAAATTTTGAATAAACTAGCAAGACTGATGCTGGCTGGGTGTGGCAACTCATGCCTGTAATTCAAGCAATTTGGGAGGCTGAGGCAGGCAGATCACTTGACGCCAGGAGTTAAAGACCAGCCTGGCCAACATGGTGAAACCCCATCTCTTCAAAAAAATACAAAAATTAGCTGAGCATGGTGGTGCGTGCCGATAGTCCCAGCTACTTGAGAGGACTGTTTCAGCCCAAGAGACGGAGGCTGCAATGAGCCCTGCTTGTGCCTTTGTACTCCAGCCTGGGCAGCAGAGTGAGATCTCATCTCGAAAAAAGACCCATACTGACCACAGCTGGCTTCGCTCACAGCTCTTTAGTCATCGGAGAGGCCAGGCCCTGGCCAGTCCCCAGCCACCATGCTGGACTTAATGCATGTGGGCAATTTACTTTTTGCCAAAGGCCAACAGGGTTTATTTCAGGTCTGTCAGTGGCACTTTGGGGCTTTAAGTGCAGTCATTTTTAATTCATGAAATTCAAAGGAGACACTGAATGGGTTGGCTCTCCAGCCCTTAACAGGCTGGCCTGAGCATTTGGGGGTGGAGCATTTTGTAAGGGATTGGAGGAGCCACGCCTGGGAGCTGCCTGGGCAGGGAAAATAATGACTCAGCCTGAGCCACTGAGATTAGACAGGAAACAGCTGATTCTCCTGCTGTGGTGCTAGGCGGGACTGCCTTGCAGGGGGGTGGGAGGGTGAGAGGGACGACACGTTGCCTTGGGAATTTGGCATGACTTTAACTGGCAGCTCTTTTTCTTTTCTTCCTTGGGTTCTTCCTGGGGATTTGGGGAAAGTTGAGCAACAGGCTGAGCTAAAGGAGACAAAATAGGAAGGAAATGAGAAGCGCTGCCAGGCTATCCCTCAAAATAGGCCAGCAAATTCATCCCATGGAGGCTCTTAGGGAGTCAAGTGGAACCAGGAGGAGCACACGACACAGCAGAGATCCTTAACACACTGTAAAACGTGAATGTGCTTTTCTTGCACCTGGTGAGAAGCCCCCAAAGTTGTGGTGTTCCAGGAACTGCCGGCAGCCTGCAGAGATGCTCTTGCGTGGCTTCTGTCAATCAAGGAAAATAATAAGACAAGTCTCTATCATTTTAGGAGGTTTATTTGCCAAAGTTAAGGATGCGCCCGTGACACAGCCTCAGGTTGTCCTGATGATATGTGCCTAAAAGGTGACTGGGGCACAGCTTGGTTGTATACATTTAGGGAGACATGAGACATCAATCAATATGCGTAAGAAGTACATTGGTTTGTCCAGAAAGGTGGGGACAACTCAAAGCAGGGAGGGGGCTTCCAGGTCAGAGGAAGGTCTCTCGCCTGAGAGACAAATGGTTGCAGTCTTTGAGTTTCTGATAAGCCGTTCCAAAAGAGGCAATCAGAATATGCTTCTATTTCAATAAGCAGAGGGATGACTGAATAGAATGGGAGGCAGGTATGTCCTGAACAGTGCCCAGGCTGACTTTTCCCTTATCTTAGTAATTTTGGGGACCCAAGATTTTCCTTTCACGCTTCTCTAGGGCCCAGGCACCGCTGAGTTGGAGTCTTGCCATTGTGACTCTTTTCTTTTTTCTTATAGACATGGAGTCTCACTGTTGGGTCCAGGCTAGTCTTGAACCCCTGGCCTCAAGCCATTCTTCTGCCTCAGCCTCCCAAAGTGCTGGAATTACAGGTGTGAACCACTGTGCTCTGCCTCCATCGTGACTTTAGCTTATTTCCATTCTTTGTGTCTCAGAAACCTCATTTGTAAAATAAAGTTAATGATAGAAGCCACCTATAAGCCCGTTTGTGAGAATTAATGAATCAAAATGAATGAGGCATCTAGAACAATTCATGGCTCAGGGTAAGGGCTTCATAAATGTTTATTTCTTTATATATTTTCTGAGACAGAATCTCACTTTGTTGCTCAGGCTAGAGTGCAGTGGTACAATCTCGACTCACTGTAACCTGTGCCTCCTGGGTTCAAGCAATTCTCCTGCCTCAGCCTCCTGAGTAGCTGGGTCTACAGGGGCATGCCACTACACTGAACCAATTTTTGTGTTTTCAGTAGAGACAAGATTTCATTACGTTGGTCAGGCTGGTCTCAAACTCCTGACCTTGTGATCCACCCACCTCGGCCTACTGGAATTATATGCTCCCAGCCTGGCAAGTGGATTTTTAAAGGCAAAAAGAGGGAGACAGGGAGTGGGCTAACACAAAGTTGTTTGTCAGAAATTTCCATTGGTTTACAGAAATAACACTGATTAGATATACACTGTGAAGCTTTAGGGTATGGGTTATGGTGTCTCGTGTGGCGTTATTAGATTAACTTATAGCTACCTGTGGCAACAGCAAGCTGTTTTAAGAGATGAATACATAGCTCAAAGCAGGGAACAGGGCATGATTGTGAGACAGCCAAATGCCCAGGCAAATAAAAAGGGGTCCCTGGAGAATCTCTGACCTGCCCCACAAGCATTTACATCAGATGCTTTTTGTGCAGATGAGGGAACCTGCCCCGGGCCTTGTCTGGGCCTGCCCATATGTGCACTGGGGGAAGGGGCGGAGCCACAGGCAGTGGGAGGGGCCTGGCCTCCAGTTCCTATGTAGTGGCCTGGGATTCAACCTGTGAAGTGGGGGGCCTGTTAGCAGGACTCCATCTCACTTTGCTGATTGTTTTTCTTTTTTCTCTTTTCACTCAATAAAATCCTGTTCCACTCACCCTTCAATGTGTCTGCATGCCTAAATTTTCCTGGTTGTGGGACAAGAACCCAGTTATAACTGAACTAAGGAGCAAAATTCTGCAATAATTGCTGCCTTGTTTTAATGTGTCTCTGGGCCCAATAATTAAAAGAACCTACATTCCTCAGAGAAAAGTTCTTCTCTTTCCACTTAATATTTTTCTTAGTTTTAAGAAGGCATAGGAAAGATATATTTCTGTAGGAAATGACTGTACCTATAGCCCAATCTAGATGTAGCTCTTTCCTTCTTCTAAGCCTTAATGTATGTGGGGGTTCAGTGAGGGTGGTAGGAAGAACTGTAAGAGAAATTATAAAGATAGTTATAGGAAATAGTCACAAACCTTGGAAGGCTGGGGCGGGGTGGGGGTTGCATAGTTTCAGTGAAAGTTCTGGCTGAAGGCAACTTAATCCTCTTTACCTTGAGTTAATAGCAGAAAAGCAAATAACATAGGAATGTAAGGGAGTTTGTCTAAATAGCTTGTTTACTTATGTGGTCCTAAGACTAATCTTTGACCATCCAAGGGTGCATGATTGCTTTCCACTCAGGGGTCGGCATTGTTAATTACCTTCTAGTGGTGTTTACTCACAACCTTTGTTATTTAATCTGTACTAAATAAATGTGAACTTCAGTGGCTGACTGAGGCAGTCCTGCAGACTGAGGCAGCAGAGCCCTTTGGTCAGACTGACAGGAAAGAGATCTGTGTGAGTGTACTTTATTCATCTGTCATACAAGCCTGGGTCTGCGGGACAGACCCAGACAGGGGTACGTTTCCTCTGTTGATGAAAAGAGTCAAACTTTGTAAAATATTTGAGGAGATTTATGCTGAGCCAAATAGGAGTAACCATGGCCCGGGACGCAGCCCTCAGGAGGCCCTGAGAACGAGTGCCCAAGGTGGTAGGTTGTGGCTTGGCTTCATACATTTTAGGGAGGCATGAGACTTCAATCCAATACATTTAAGAAATAAAGGGTTTAGTTCAGAAAGGCAGGACAACTGGAAGCAAAGGGTCAGGGTGGGGGAGCCTCCAGGCTGTAGGTAGATTTAAAAATTTTCTGGTTAACAATTGGTCAAGTTTCTCTAAAGACCTGGGATCAATAGAAAGGAAATGTCTGGGTTAAGATAAAGAATTGTAGAGACCAAAGTTCTTATTTGCAAAGGAAGCCTTCAGGTAGTAGACTTCAGAGAGAATAGGTTATAAAATGTTTCTTATCAGACTTAAAGTCTGTGTTCACGTTAATGCCAGAGGGGCATAATGAGGCACGTCTGATACTCACTTCCTGTCATGGCCTGGACCAGTTTTTCAGGTTAAATTTTAGGAGTATTCTGGCCAAGGAGGAAGTCTGTTCAGATGGTTAGGGGGCCTTAGAATTTTATTTTTGGTTTACAGCTCGGTTGTCTAGAGCAGTACTTCTTACACTGGAATGGTACATAAATCACCCGGGATTGTCATAAAAAGCAGATTCTCTCTCAATAGGTCTGGACAGAGCTGAGATTCTGCATTTCTTCCAAGCTCCCAGGTGGGGTTTCTGCTGCTGATTCACAAACACGGTCCCAGGATCCATCCAGCATAGTCCACAGAACTTCCGGTGATGATGGAAATCTCTACCTGAGCCACTAATCATATGTGACTATGGACCAATTGAGATGTGGCTATTGAAAACTGAAGTTTTTGTTGCATTTAAATGAAGTGTAAATAATTACATATGGAGTGGCTACCTTACTGGACAACACAGCTCTAGACTCATGCCTTGAAGATCCAGGTTATGATTTAAATTCTTGTTAGAGTCACAGACCAAACCAGGTCCAGGACCACATATTACATCTTGGATAACAACGAGGACTCAGCAAAAAAACGTGTACGGCTCTATCCAGACCACCTACATACCCATAACATACAGTCAACACATGGGCTCTAATATGTGTAAATGTCAGTAAAATAACTTTCCTATTTGCAGATAAACTTCCTGGTAGAGCTGTCTAACTGAGTTCCTTCCCTCACCTCTGGACTCAGGACTAGAACCACTGTTGTAGTCTGTATGTTAGTAAAAAAATAAAATAACAACAAGGTATTTAATTAACATTATTTCTGTAATCTCCTCAGCTCCATAATTTTTACTTTTCAATAGTTTCCTTTGCATGCCTTTAGGGCATGCCCTTGATATCCATGAACAACATAAAAACAGGCAGTCTCAGGCCGGGCGCGGTGGCTCAAGCCTGTAATCCCAGCACTTTGGGAGGCCGAGGCGGGTGGATCACAAGGTCAAGAGATCGAGACCATCCTGGTCAACATGGTGAAACCTCGTCTCTACTAAAAATACAAAACATTAGCTGGGCATGGTGGCGCGTGCCTGTAATCCCAGCTACTCAGGAGGCTGAGGCAGGAGAATTGCCTGAACCCAGGAGGCGGAGGTTGCGGTGAGCCGAGATCGCGCCATTTCACTCCAGCTTGGGTAACATGAGTGAAACTCCGTCTCCAAAAAAAACAGGCAGTCTCTGCACTTAAAAAATGGAAAGTTTGTAAAAATTGAGACACATTAAAAGACCCTTATCTGACTACATTGTGAAATAATAATAACTTGGAATGTTTGATACACAGGAATTTTTCTCAGGTTGAAAATTATTTCCAAGTGTTTCACTTTCTTCTGAGTTGTTCCAAATAATCTTTGTGGTTTCTTTTTTGTTTGTTTGTTTGTTTTATTATTATATTTTTTTGAGATGGAGTCTTGCTCTGTCACCTACGCTAGAGTGCAGTGGCATGATCCTGGCTCACTGCAACCTCCGCCTCTCAGGTTCAAGCGATTCTCCTGCCTCAGCCTCCCCAGTAGCTGGGACTACAGGCCTGTGCCACCAGGCCCAGCTAATTTTTTTTGTATTTTTAGTAGAGACAGGGTTTCACCATGTTGGCCAGGCTAGTCTTGAATTCCCCATCCCAGGTGATCTGCCCGCCTCGGCCTCCCAAATTTCTGGGATTATAGGCATGAGCCACCATGCCTGGCCCCAGATAATCTTTGATTTCTGCCAGTGCATTCTTGAATGAGTTGGATGTGTCAAACATCCTGGATAAATGGTGACAAGCCTTACACCCATATCAGTGACAAATAACTGACTCTGATCCGGAGCATGCAGCCAGGTTCTGAGCAGATGCCAGGGACCGGTGCTTCAGAATTGATAGGAAGAGGAAACCAGCCCCCTGCTTCACTACCTCTTGCTGAGAAATGTATCTATGCTTTTACTTGCTTTTGGTGTTACATAGAGGAAATCACTTTCTTTCTTTTTTTTTTTTTTTTTTGAGATGGAGTCTTGCTCTGTCACCCAGACTAGAGTGCAATGGCATGATCTCAGCTCACAACAACCTCCGCCTCCCGTGTTTAAGCAATGGAGATCAATTTCAATTGTCTAAGTTACTGTACTGATTTTATAAATGACTCTGCATTTAACAGGACACTTTGCATTTTAGCACATGAATTGTTGAAACCATAATAGACAATACTTGATATGTAGGGAAAAAGTGAAGAGCTATTACATTAGTTATGAGAACTCTACTGCACCATAGACTGTCAAATTGAATTTAATAGCAAGGAGTTGATGGCAATCATGAAATAATAGCAATGAGTGTCTACTTTTTATTTCATGATAGGGGAAAGTATTTTCTATATCCTTATTGCTTTTATTAAAATTAGTCTAGGGTCTGGGTGTAGCGGTCATGCCTGTAGTCCCAACACTTTAGGAGGCCAAAGCAGGTGGATTGCTTGAGCCCAGGAGTTCAAGACCAGCCTGGGCAACATAGCAAAACTCTGTCTGTTCAAAAATTTAAAAAATTAGCCGGGCATGGTGGCACACACCTGTAGTCCCAGCTACTCAGTAGGCTGAGGTGGGAGATCGCCTGAACACAGGAGGTGGAGGCTACAGTGAGCTGAGATCATGCTACTGCACGCCAGCCTGGGTGACAGAAAACGATGCTGTCTCAAAAAAAAAAAAAAAAAAAAAAGAAAGAAAGAAAGAAAGAAAAGAAAAGAAAGAAAAAGAAGTTTATGGAAATGAAATGAGATATACTGAGGAACTATCCAATAAATGCCCCCATGCCATACTGTGTTGAAAATAACATATGTTGAATAAGAATGATTCAATTCTTATTCAAGGACAACACTGAGTTTCCTGCCATAGTGAAAAGGGGGGCCTTTGAGTCAACATTCACACAGAAATCACAGTGGGGTTAAACATTAAATACCTTTGATGATGGACTATAAAATACACACACCTTGGACGTTTTATTATGACACAGCACTTAGCAGATTCAACATTAACTCTCAGATGGGAAAGAATGCTAACAGCCCAAGGAACAAAGGAGTATTCTTCTCTTTTCTTTTTGTTATTGTTTCCTCCCCTTTCCTAATTTCCCTTTCTAGCTCTCTCTGCTTTTTAACTATTAGAAAACTTTTTTCTTTTTTGTCACCCAGGCTGGAGTGCAATGGCGCGATCTCAGCTCACTGCAACCTTTGCCTTCTTGGTTCAAGCAATTCTCCTGCCTCAGCCTCCTGAGTAGCTGGGATTGCAAGTGACCACCACCATGCCTGGCTAATTTTTTTTATTTTTATTTTTAGTAGAGACAGGGTTTCACCATGTTTGCCCGGCTAGTCTTGAACTCCGGACCTCAAGTGATCTGCCAGCCTTGGCTCCCCAAACTGCCAGGATTACAGGCGTGAGCCACTGCGCCCGGCCTAGGAAACTTTTATTTCATACTTTATCTATCCTATATCTTCTTCCACGGGAAAGACATGTCCCCTTCACTGGGCATCAAATGTCTGCAGTGCTGTGCAAGATGCAATAGGAAGGTATAAAGGACGCATACGAGGTTCCTTCTCATAAGCGACTTCGAATGTATCCGGGGAGACAACCCTGCAAATACAAAGTGATGTGTTCATAAGGACCATAAGTGATTGAAAACTACTCACCAATCACATAGGAAGGCCTGGACGGTTGACTACAAGGAGGAGAAGGGGGAAAAATTCCTTGAGGATTCATGATATAAGGCCGATGGCCTGGAAGTAACTGCAATAAACCAGGCCAATATAGTGAGTGTCTGGGAGGGGCTCAACTCACCTCTAAGGCTATCTTGCAATGATAGCTCTTTTAGGCAAGCAGTCTGGGCAGACAAGGCTGCACAGGTGACGGATCCTGAAAAATTGTTCTTAAGGAAGAAGTCTGGATTGAAACTTGCTAGGGATGGCCAGGCTAGCTTCAGCTCTTCAGCCATACTTGGGCCCACTGTGATCTGAGAAGTCAAAACAGATACCCTTTCATCACTAAAATGGATTTTAAGGTTAAGGAAACAAAGTTACCTATGAGTCAAGGGTTTGGGATGGCTGGCATGGCAAATTTCTAAATTCCTACAGCTCTAAGCTTCCTAGCAATAGGAGCTCAGACTCCTCCTAACTGATTTACAACCCGGACCGGTACAACTCTGTTGGACAGAAGACTGGCCTTACCAACATTCCTTTCTGACAATTGCAGATCTTAAGCCAGTTTTAGCAACTTATAGAGACTGCATACAAACTGTCTTT
Organism: Sapajus apella; assembly: GCF_009761245.1. Taxonomy (NCBI): domain Eukaryota; kingdom Metazoa; phylum Chordata; class Mammalia; order Primates; family Cebidae; genus Sapajus; species Sapajus apella. Next base: position 4,712,476 of record NW_022437051.1, read on the forward strand.
GTGTCCTACAGTTCACCTTTTCATATAAAAAGCCAAATTCTACCTCATTTTATTTATTTTTATTTATTTATGTATTTACTTTGAGATGGAGTCTTGCTCTGTCACCCAGGCTGGAGTTCAGTGGCACAATCTTGGCTCACTGCAACCTCCACCTCCAGGGTTCAAGCGACTCTCCTACCTCAGCCTCCCCAGTAGTTGGGATTACGGGCGTGTGCCATCATGTCTGGCTGAGTTTTGTGTTTTTAGTAGAGACAGGGTTTCACCATGTTGGCCAGGCTGGTCTCGAACTCCTGACCTCATAATCCGCCCACCTTGGCCTCCCAAAGTGCTGGGATTACAGGCATGAGCCACTGTGCCCAGCCAATTCCATCTCATTTTAATATTAAAATCCTGCCCCAAAGTGAATATGAGATGTATGTTACAGACATGTTTGCCCATTGCACACACATCAGCTCCCCTCATAAATATGTATGGTTTTCCCCCCAAAATTGCTGAATATGTATGTCCTGTGAAGCAAAAAACCCCACCTGCCCTTCCGTTTTGAGAGAGTCATCATCTGATGTGATGTCACACATCAGAGACTGTCTCTTCTCATTTTGCAAACTGATACTGACAATAAAGCTCTCCTTTCTACTACTGAGCCATCCTGGTGGTCGTTTGGACAATACCCTGAGCTGGATCTCTTCTGCTAAGAAGAAACAAAGAACTACATATATGGGTCACAAACCCAAGAGTAATGCAGGGATCTGTGATTGGACCTGCCTGAATCAGGCAGATGGGCCCATGAGGACCTCAACCAAACACTTCTGGGTCCTGTGAAACTGCAAGTATTTTCATTTTATTAGCTGCCTTTCAGAGAACGTGCTGGGCCACGTGTGGTCAGGTCTAAGCCTAGGGAAAAATGATGGGCTACTCTTATGGTGGTTCACTATAGCACCTCTTGGAGTTACATCTTTGCGTTGTGAATTGCATTCTTTTCTTTTCCTTTGAGCATATCAACTATTTCCTTTTTTTTTTTTTTTAAGATAGGGTTTCACCATGATGGCCAGGCTGGTCTTGAGCTCCTGACCTTAGGTGATCCACCCACCTCAGCCTCCCAAGCTAGGATTACAGGCATGAGCCACTGTGCCTGGCAACTATTTCCTTTTTTAATTTTATTTTTTAATTGACAAACAGTAATTGTCCATTTCATAGGTTGTATAGTGATATTTCCATACATATAAGGTATAGTGATCAGATTAGGGTAATTAGCATATCCAACATCTGTGAGTTGCATTATTTTTAAATTTTATTTTACTATTATTTATTTATTTTATTTTTATTTTTAGAGGCAGGGTCTTTGCCTTGTCAAAGTTTTGGGAAATACAATAACTAAGGAATAAAAAGCGAGTGTGGCCTTGATGAATAATAAAATCTTAGAGAATAAAAAAAAATTATGATGATTTAGGCATTTTTATAAATTCACTGCTTTACATTAGTGGGATCAAGTTGAAAATGACAGATGTTGAAATGTACAGTAACAGAGGGTGAAAATGTAAAAGCATGTTGCTTCTTAAATCCTTCCAGTTTGAGAACTAAGGGACGCCAGTGAGATTTTCTGTATGGCAACACAGACTTGAAATGTTAAAAATTCACACGAACAATTATTTCCTTTACTCATGCAAATGGCTAGATTGCTCTCTGTTCCACTCCACTGGTGAATAGACCTTTGTCCCAATGTCCTTGACACACGGCCTTTATTGAGATCCCTGAAGGGTTGAGAGGAAGGGAGAAGGGTGGCATAATGTAGAGTAGTTTAGAGGACAGAATCCTTCTCAACTCAACTCAATGCCTTTTGTTAGAATCCCAGGACAAGCCAGGGGCGGTGGCTTACTCCTGTAATCCCAGCACTTTTAGAGGCCGAGGCAAGTGGATCACAAGGTCAGGAGTTCAACACCAGCCTCCAGCCTGGCCAGCATGGTGAAACTGTCTCTACTAAAAATACAAAGATTAGCCAGCTGTGGTGGCTTGCACCTGCAATTCCAGCTACTCGGGAGGCCGAGGCAGGAGAATTGCTTGAACCTGGGAGACAGAGGTTGCAGTGAGCCAAGATTGAATCACTGCATTCCAGCTTTGGTGACGGAGCAAGACACATCTCAGAAAAAAAAAAAAAAAAAATCCCAGGACAAATCCCAAATAATGGGACTGGTATGAAAACTCATACCTGTAATCCCAGCATTTTGGGAGGCCAAGGCAGGAGGATTGCTTGAGGCCAGAAGTTAGAGACCAGCCTGGGCAACATAGTGAGACCCCCATCTCTACTAAAAATACAAAAACTAAAATTTTTTTTGGGCTGGGTGCGGTGGCTCAAGCCTGTAATCCCAGCACTTTGGGAGGCCAAGGCGGGTGGATCACGAGGTCAAGAGATCGAGACCGTCCTGGTCAACATGGTGAAACCCCATATCTACTAAAAATACAAAAAATTAGCTGGGCATGGTGGCGCGTGCCTGTAATCCCAGCTACTCAGGAGGCTGAGGCAGGAGAATTGCCTGAACCCAGGAGGCGGAGGTTGCGGTGAGCCGAGATCGCGCCATTGCACTCCAGCCTGGGTAACAAGAGCGAAACTCCGTCTCAAAAAAAAAAAAAAAAAATTTTTTTTTTTTTTGTATTTTTAGTAGACATGGGGTTTCTCCATGTTGGTCAGGCTGGTCTCAAACTCCTAACCTCAGGTGATCCACCTGCCTTGGCCTCCCAAAGTGCAGGGATTACAGGCGTGAGCCACTGCACCCTGACAAAAATAAATTTTTAAAAGCATTTAAGCATCAACTTTTGCCCTTCCGAGTCCTGCACTGGCTCCTAACTTGGCAACTTCAAGGCACAGTTTGACCCCAACTTTATCTGGGGCCACCTGCCTCTTTGTCACACTTCAAAGAGTAGGATGTAGGAACAAGCAAACATTCTTTTTTTTTTGTTTTTGCCAAAATTCTTTTTTTGAAATTTGTTTTTCTGTGATGTCTGGGAGTTTCTAGTGAGAACCGATAAAGTAAAATAAGACAATCTCACTCCAGCCTTTGCCTTCAAAATCCCCCTTTATCACCTGTGCTTCTGCTCACCATCAAACAGCTAGTGCTGTGTTCCGACGTCTTCTTTCTCTGCATTCCTATCCCGGCATCAGCTGCAAACATGGTCAGACATTGCCCCTGTAGGCCTTAAAGATTGATGAACAAAGATAGCCAGATACTCTCTTCTCTTGTGGGGAAAAGAGTCGGGGCACTTCTCCCCGGCAGAGGCTCCCTAGTATGTTACCTTCCACTCTGAGCCACAATCACCATTGTTCCCTCTACTGAAAATGGTAGCTCCACCCACACGAAGTCACTATGCTGCAAGGACCCTCTCTCCCTTAATGCTGCAAGCCAGTGGCCTATGTCTATTAGCTCCTAGGGACCCCTGGCATCAAATATCTTACCCAGGGACATTGTAACCTGTGGTGGGAGCAAAAGTCATCTTTTTTTTAAAAAAATTATTTTTATTTTACTTTAAGCTCTGGGATACATGTGCAGAACATGCAGGTTTGTTGCATAGGTATACCTACACCATGGTGGTTTGCTGCACCTATCAACCTGTCATCTAGGTTTTAAGCCCCACATGTTCTCTCTCCTCTTGTCCACCAACCCCTGACAGGCCCCAGTGTGTGATGTTCCCCTCCCTGTGTCCATATGTTCTCATTGTTCAACTCCCACATATGCATGAGAACATGCAGTATTTGGTTTTCTGTTCTTGTGTTAGTTTACTGAGAATGATGGCTTCCAGCTTCATCCATGTCCCTGCAAAGGACATGAACTCATTCTTTTTTATGGCTACATAGTATTCCATGGTGTATATGTGCCACATTTTCTCTATCCAGTCTATCATTGATGGGCAAAAAGTCACCTCTTAGTTCCTAGCAAGCTTTGCCCAGAGCATTCTGTTTTGCCTTTGTGTCTAACAACTCACGAGAAATTGCTTTTTGTCCTGAGATAGCACTTTCAACACGATGGTGCTTTGTAGATATTAAATAAGCACAACATAAACAGAACTGCTGAGGACAGTCCACATTTATGTTTTAATTTGGTGGAGTATTATTGTTGCTTTGTCATTTGGTTGAATCACCATCTTTGGCTATTTTAAGTACAGAAAGGGAGCAGTTTCCTGATCCACCTGATAAAGTCTGGACCTGCACTCTCCCTTGGAGTCCACAGGATTGAATTTAAAGAGCTGGAAGGCTCGGTTTAAACAGAAAAGGATATATTGAAAAAAGACAAAGTGAGACTCTGTCTTTTAAAACAAAACCTGAAAACTTACCTTGAAAAAGATTTCATGAGTAAAGCCACCTAAGAGAGTTTATTAAATTTTTATTCTTTGTTTTATTTTTGTTTTGGGTAAGAGGAATCCAGATTTCTCTTCAGAATATAATTTCTTTTTTTTTTTTTTTTGACGGGGTCTCCCTCTGTCATCCAGGCTGGAGTGCAGTAGCATGATCTTGGCTCACTGTAATCTCCACCTCCCAGGTTCAAGTGATTCTTCTGGCTCAGCCTCCTGAGTAGCTGGGATTACAAGCGCCCACCACCACGCCCAGCTAATTTTGTATTTTTACTAGAGACAAGGTTCCACCATGTTGACCAGGCTGGTCTCAAACTCCTGACCTCAAGTGATCTGCCCACCTCAGCCTCCCAAAATGCTGGGATTACAGAGGTGAGCCATTGCGCCCAGCCAGAATATGATTTTTGGTACCATTATTGGCCGGACTTCATATTCTCTTTTACCATCAGCAAGCAATTTTGTTTTCTATATAGTTATAATTTATTCATAAGCAGAAGGTGTTTTGCGGAGACCTCTGCTTATTAAGCATAGCTCGAGAGTAAAATATTGTATTTCTAGAATTGTCTCGTCTTTCTTTTAAGGCCTACCTAAAAAGCTACAATGATGGATGTGTGAAAGACTTCAAGCTTCTTACTATGGCTCATTACTTTAATGAGAAAAAAAGATTATTATAGACTTAGTTAAAGCAAGAAAAAGAGCTTTCTATTGGAGTGGTTATTTCACAGTTTTATATCAAAATTATTTTATTTTAAATGGAATTACAGATAAACCTCACAAGGCCAGGCCAGTGGCTCATGTCTGTAATCCCAGCACGTTGGGAGGCTGAGGTCAGAGCATCACTTGAGGCCAGGAGTTTGAAGCCAGCCTGGGGAACATAGCAAGACCTGTCTCTACAAAAAATTAAAAAATTAGCTGGGCATGGTGGTGCATACCTGCAATCCCAGCTAATCAGGTGGCTGAGGCAGAAGGACCACTTGATCCAGGCGTTTTGGACTGCAGTGAACTATAATTGTGCCACTGTAGTCCAGACAAGACAACAGAGACCTGTCTCTGAAATACAGAACAAAATACAACAAAACAACAACAAAGAAATTACGCTAACATGGGATTTTCTTTATGAACGCTTACTGACTTGGTTTCTAAAGGGCAGTGGAGTCATTTGTATCTGATCCACTAATATTCGTCTTTAAAATTCCTGAAGATCCAATTAAAATGCCCCTCATTCCCTCCTGAAGCCCCTTCACCCTCTAGTCACCCCTGCCACACACATAGATATTAAACATGTGTGTGACATATGTGACATCCACCAGCACAACAGCATGTGCCCCCAATCTGTTCCAATCTGTCATCATCCTTTATGTACAGTCTCAAGTCACCTAGTAGACTATTTGTTCTTTGAGCTCAGGGACTATGATGTATTCTTCTACTTCTTTTTTTTTTTTTTTTTTTTTTTTTTTTTTGAGACAGAGTTTCTCCCTTGTAGCCTAGGCTGGAGTTCAACGGTACAATCTTGGGTCACTGTAATCTCCACCTCCCAGATTCAAGAGATTCTCCTGTCTCAGTCTCCCAAGTATCTGGCATTAAGGCATACACCACCACGCCCAGCTAACTTTTGTACTTTTAGTAGAGATGGGGTTTCGCCATGTTGGTCAGGCTGGTCTCGAACTCCTGACCTCAGGTGATCCACCCACCTTGGCCTCGAAAAGTGCTGGGATTACAGGCATGAGTAACCATGCCCAGCCAAATGTTGGGCATCTTCTATTTTGCACCTTCCACTGTACCGATGACTGTGGCTGGCACATCCAAAAAGAAATTAAATACTTGCTGGATTTAACTTAATTCAGTGTCTCCATGAAATCCCATTACCCTCATAGCACTCTTTAGAAGGTGCTATTTTCCCTCTAGAGTGACAGTGCCCTGTGACTGTCACTCTAGAATTATTGCAAAAGGGAGAGAAGTTTAGAAGAGACACAGTAACACACATGACATTTGCCTTTGTTGTCTTCCTGCTATTTTTAATAAACATTTTCCCTAGATGCCCAATTCTGCCATGGAACCCCCACCTTGGCACCTGATAAGGGCCCGCTCAGGGCCATCAGTGCCTGTGACTTTTGTATTCATTTATTTGTTTCAAATGTCTTTTATACTGACTTTTTTTTTTTTCTTGAGACAGGGTCTTGCTCTGTCGCCCAGGCTGGAGTGCCATGGCAATTAGCTGGACATGGTGGCAGGTGCCTATAGTTCCAGCTACTCAGGAGGCTGAGACAGGAGAATCACTTGAACCTGGGAAGTGAAGGTTGTGGTGAGCCGAGATCGTGCCACTGCACTCCAGGCTGGGCAACAGAGCGAGACTCTATCTCGAAGAAAATAAGGTACAGGAAAGAGGAAAGAGCAAGGAGAATTGCTGAATTCTCTTACCTGAACTCTGACCTAGAGTCCAGTAAGTTCTGAATGTTCTCCCAAGCCCCAAACCCCTGACGTCTTCCCAGCCACTGCCATAAGCCATTGGCTTGGTAACAGTTGCAGCCTCTTCTCGGTCACAAGGGTTCTTTTTGTTTTTGCTTTTTCACTTTTGCTAACATTTAAAAACTTTTAAAATAAAAATTTCCAAACACAAACAGAAGTAGAAAGAATGGTGCAATGAACTCCTGTGTAGCCATCACTCAGTGTCAAGAATTATCAGTGAGGTTCCATCCGTACCACCATCCACTCCAACAATTATTTTGAAGCAAATCCCAGACATCATATATATTCATCTTAAAAGCAAGGATTCTTTTTTTTTTAACATAACACAATACACAATACCATTAACACCTAAAAGGTCAACAATCATCTCTTAATATCAAATATTTAGTCCAAGTTCAGCTTTCTCTAACTGTCTTTTTTTTGAGACGGAGTCTTGCTTTGTCACCAAGCTGGAGTGCAGTGGCGCATTCTCAGCTCACTGCAACTTCTGACTCCCTGGTTCAAGCGATTCTCCTGCCTCAACCTCCCGAGTAGCTGGGACTACAAGTGCGCACCACCACACTCAGCTAATTTTTGTATTTTTAGTAGAGACGTGGTTTTACCATGTTGGCCAGGATGGTCTCGATCTCTCCAATTGTCTTATAAATGTTTTTTCTAATAGCTTCAAGTTTCATATGCTGATAGTGTGTTAGAATATGTTGTTTCTATCTTTAAATATCCACCAATAAGCAGGGTGTGATGTATGCCTGCAGTCCCAGCTACTTGGAAGGCTGAGATGGGAGGATTGCTTGAGCCCAGAAGTTTGAGGCTGCAGTGACCTATGGTTATACCTGTGAGTAGTCATTGCACTCCAGCCTGTGCAAAATAGCAAGAACCCATCTCTTAAAAACAAAAAAAATCATCACTAAGTATCCATAAATTTACTATGTGGTCAGCACTGTTTTAAGCACATTAAGGAGCTAAGTGCCCATGCTGAGGAGTGGTGAAAAATGGAATCAGATAGACAGGATAGGGCTAAAGAGGATATTTACAAACAGCAGAGGAGTTTCAACTTGATTTGGTAGAGAATGGAGAACCTCTGAAGATTTCTGAGCTTGGCGTGACAAGAGGAACTTCAGCTTCTCCAGTGAATGACACATTACTGTGACAATTCCCTTCACCTCTCACAATGCCTGACTCCTTGAAGAGTTGAAAGAGCAAGGGACGTTACGAGCCTTCTATACAAACCTCAGTTCCGATGATGAGAGTGTAAAGATAGAAACTTGCCTTTATAGTCAAATGTTGTCTGCAAAGCAAGGAATATACATAAAAATATAAATGGAAATGAAATATAAATTATATTTCAATAATAAGATATTTTGATGAAAAGTTTTAAAATAGTAAAATAACCTTATGCATAGCATTAATATAAACAAAGAGCATTCATTTTTTTGAGATGAGTCTTGCCCTGTTGCCCAGGCTGGAGTGCAATGATGCAATCACCTTTCACTGCAGCCTCAACCTCCTAGGCTCAAGGGATCCTCCCACCCCCAGCCTCCTGAGTAGCTGGGACTCCTGGTGTGCACCACCACACCTGGCTAATTTTTTATATTTTTTGTAGAGACGAGGTTTCACCATGTTGGTTGTCCAGGCTGGTCTCAAACTCCTAGGCTCAAGTGATCCTCCCTGCCTGGCCTCCCAAGTTGCTTGGGATTACAAGTGTGAGCCATCGTGCCTAGCCTCAAAAGCATTCTCAATGGTCAGGAAAAACAACATCATAGAACATAACTTTGAAGACTTAGAAAGTGAGTGTTTTCTGACATCTTCTAAATATGCATCTGAAGATTTTTAATTGTATAAATCCTAACCAACACCCTAAGAGCTAAGTATACAGATGAATACCATATAAAGGCAATCTAAGTCTAGTTATTTTTAACTAAGTGGATTATAAAATGAACCTAAGACCTCATTAGAGGTCAAGTTTTTGCAAAGATATAAAAATTGAGCTAGAGTTGGCAGGGACATATGTGGTAGAATTTTGAAACACTTTGTAATCCATGAGTCAGTGCCTCTGGAATGTTGGAGAAGAAAGAATGGCAGTAATCAATCCAAGAGGACCCAAAGGCATGCACTCTGTAGGCTGTTCCAAGCCTATTTTAGCAAGTGCACATGACTCCAAAATAAAATGTACTCTCCAAGTGGTGAGATGACATCTGGATCATACAGGGTTTTGTGGGGTTTTTTTTTTTTTAACTCATTTAAAATCATTGAAATTCAACCAGACCCTCCAAAATCTTCAGAAGAAAAGAACGAATTTCAAATTTTAGAAAGCAGTTTAAGAAAAAGACATAATAGGACTGAAGTTTATCACGATACATATTTCATGATCAGTCTTTGGTATTATTAAATGAAACTGACAGATGTTTCATAAAAACACATGGATTCTGGGCAGCTTTCCCTGCTGAAGGGCTGAGAGATGGACCCCAGCGCAGACAGCTGGGCTCAGAGCCGAGCAGGGCGGGGATGGGTGAGGATGTGCGACCACCCCAAAGAGCCTCATCATCATTGAGAGAGAAGCAGGCAAGTCCAGCCTGCTCTTGAGGTTTACAGATTATACTCTTGATCCAGAACTTGCAGCAACAATAGCACGATGTGGCTGCAAACAGTATGCTGAGAACAGATGCGAGGAAAAACGCAGGGCTCACTGTCACAGAAGCTGCCTCAAATTCTAGGTGCCTGGAAAGAAATGTAAAGTGGACCCCCTGCTACAAATATATAATCAGTAAAATGAAGTCTATGAAATATCAAATGTGCCAAGGGAAGATAACAGTAAACATATGTCTCTTTTCTGCTGTCTAAACTGGTAATTCAATGCTCTGTTCTGTATTTGCTTCTTCCAGGCAATCCAGGAATCACATGAATTGTCTATTCACAGATGAAGGGGTAAAGAAACCGCTGTGCAGTTATACAATGGAATAATACTCTTCAGCCATAAAGCTTTGGGAAATCCTGTCATCCGCAGCCACATTGAGAACCCTGTCCAACCACAGAGGAAGGGATCAGAAAACTCTAATATTCATACTGATGGGAATAGCCTTCAGCCACCAAAATAATAAAATTATGTCGTTTGGGCCGGGCGCGGTGGCTCACGACTGAAATCCCAGCACTTTGGGAGGCTGAGGCAGATGGATCAAGAGATCAAGAGATCGAGATCATCCTGGCCAACGTGGTGAAACTCTGTCTCTACTAAAAATACAAAAATTAGCTAGGCATGGTGGCATACACCTGTAGTCCCAGCTACTTGGGAGGCTGAGGCAGGAGAATCACTTGAACTCGGGAGGTGGAGGTTGCAATGAGCCAAGATGGCACCGCTGCACTCCAGCCTGACAACAAAGTGACACTCCATCTTGGAAAAAAAAATTATGTCGATTGGAGCAATACAGATGAACCTGTCCATCCGCAAAAGAAGAGATCAAGAAACTCTAGAATGTAGACAAGGCAAAACCCTTCAGCCACCAAAATTGTAACATATGTCACTTGGAGCAACACGGTTGAACCTCTGAGGCTGCCTCCTCCTCCACAGGCAGATGAAGGCCGTGGCTGCTGCTCCTGCCTGGGTCGTGCCCTGACATCCCCACTGCTTCTCTATTTATACATCTTAACAGGGTTGCTGACCCAGCAATAGCTGAACAGCTGGTATGTATCTCACATTAAGCCAGGTGCTTCCTATGTCTCTAACTTGAAAAATGCTGAGTTAGTTACCTTCTTTTCACCATGGAACTTTTACTTAAAAGTTTGCTTTTTATCTCAGAGAGCTCCAAGCAAGTTTTAGGGGGCTACCCAAAACCAGTGAAGACTTTAATAGTTAAAGTAGAATTTCAGAGTACTACAATTTTATGAGAAACCAAACCCCAAAATTAAACATGAAGATCAGTGTCTGTATTGAACCAGTCCATCTGGTGGACACAGGCTTTGTGTTATCAACTAGAGTGTTACTGAGGATTCACAATTTCTGGCATCCATCGGTGTTAAGAAAATTGAGTTGAATACCAAATACAGCAGAGCACACCCAGCCTAGAGGCAAGGACTCCATCAAGCAGTCAGGCAGTGCTTTTGTTAGGGTTCTGGGTGCAAGTCTTCCTCATCCCTCCCACCTTCTCCTGGCCTCCCTGAAGACCCGAACCGCCAGGTACCTCAATTTTCTTAAGGCCAGGCTGTTCTTAATGTTGTTAAATTGGTTGAGGAAATGGGCGGGCCACTGCTTGCTCTGCACGTCATCCTCAAGGAGCTCAGTCTTCAGGTAGTACCACAGCCCGGTGGCTTTGGCCTGCAGAAGTAACGACCCATTCCTAGGCTGTCCCCCAAGATGTGTCCTCTGAAGAAGCCGGTCAGGTAGAGGGGGTGTCCACTGTGGTTGGAGATGAAGAAGGAGATGCTGCTCCGGTCGAGCGTTTTGTCCACCTGTCAGGCGTACAGGAGCAGGTTGGGGGCCATGCAGAGCGCCCTGTGCTTCGCTCACACCTGCTGGTACTGGATCTGACTTCCGTTTTCCTGCACCGCGCGCAGATCCTGCACCGCGCCATCTAGTTTGCTGACTTCTGCAAAGGTGGCCGAGTCCAGCAGTGAGTGGCTCTGGGAGACCACCAGAAGCGAGGCAAAACTGGCTTCCGTGCTCCTTCTGGAGAAGGAGAAGCGGCAGGAGTCATTGCTGGTGAAGCGGCCCTGCAGGAAGCAGTGGCAGGTGAAAAAGCAGCCGCGAGCCAGATCTCCCCCGACTCAACCAATTCCTGGAGAAATTCTAGGGAAGTCTATTTGAGCTTGCACAGAGCTGCAGGCAGAGGCGACATTTGGAGCACGTGGTTCGCTCCAGTTGCCCAACTAATCTGGAACGTGTTTGTGGCCTGCCTGGCCTCTCAGGGGCTCAGCAAACACGAGGATCGCTTCTTCAAGGCCATCAAATGCGTGCCTAACCTACGGACTCGCAATTTATTGGGAGAATTTGGGGGTTTCTCGTACACGCGCGAATAGCACAGAAATTCCACGTGTCCTGAGAAACAAATTCCACTTGTACCTTTGTGGGGTTCACCCAGTAGCAGTTTCAGGTGAGGCTTTTGTGAACCTGATGCTCTTGGCTTAGTTATTATTTTTATTCTCTGTCCACAAATGTAACATGAACATAGATTCCCCTAGTAAAAACAAGTAAACACAGAGAATGAAAAGTGGAAAAAAATCTAAACCTTTCTATCCCATTTCTCTTAAAGGAAGTGTTAAAAAGTGAGTCTACCTCCTTACAAACCCTTTCTATGCATATACATGCATATCAAAGACATAGCAAATGTACCTTTTTCATAAATATTATGGCACTATTTGTATTGTGTGGATTACATTTTTCATCTACGTGGCAGATGATTTGAACATGTCAGTGCATATAGATTTATTTATTTATTTATGTATTTTTAACCAGTGTCTCACTCTGTAGCCCAGGCTGGAGTGCAGTGGCGCAATCTTGGATCACTGCAACCTCCAACTCTCTGGTTCAAGCGATTCTCCTGCCTCGGTTTCCCGAGTAGCTGGAATTACAGGCATGTGCCACCAGGCTTGGCTAATTTTTGTATTTTTAATAGAAATGGGGGTTTCTCCATGTTGGTCAGGCTGGTCTCAAACTCCTGACCTCAAGTAATCCACCCTGGATCCACTGGGCCTCCCAAAGTGCTGGGATTACAGGTGTGACCACACCACACCCGGACTTACTTTTTTGAACTGCTCTATACTTTTCCAATGTGTGAATGAAACATAATTCAGCCGGAATGTTATTGATGGACCCACAGATTGTTTAGACATTTGCTTTTATAAGCAGCATTCAGTGAGCAAATGTCTTTTATTTAGCCTGTACAGTACTCAGGAACCATATCTGTGAAATAATTTTTTAGAGTGGATTTACTAGGCCAAAGGATAGGTTATTTTAAATTTTTAGAACTACTGAGAAATTAAAATTCAAAGAAGTTGTATTAATTTGTATCCTCACAAGCAATATGTGAATTTGCCATAGCTTATCCCACAATGTCAGCAAAGCGTTTGGTTCATGCCCCTGGTATCTTACTTTGGTTTAATTTTGAATTTATTGCTTAGTATCGTTATCTTTCTTTTTTGAGTGAACTATCATATCTTTTGTGGGCCTAATCCATTCAATAGTTTTCCTATTGGATTGCTGGGATTTTCTTTTTGGTTTATAGGGATTGTTCTTTTGTTAAAGAAATGACCACTTTACTTGTGATCAGAGTCACAGGCGTCCTCCCCTCCACCTCCATTTTGCTCATTGTCCATGGCTTATTTGTGTAGTTCATTTATGAATACTTTTCTTTCATGAGTTCCAAGTTTTTTGTCATAATAAATTTTTCTTTTTTTTGTGATTAAAAATATACCACATGGATTCTGATCACGAAAAATGCAGACAATTTCACAAGGACTATTTCCGAAGACTTCATCTTGTTTTTGGTGATTTGCCAGATGGATGCACAAGACTCAGTGACAGGGCCTTCCTTAAGATTCATTGTAGGGCCGGGCACGGTGGCTCAAGCCTGTAATCCCAGCACTTTGGGAGGCTGAGGCGGGTGGATCACGAGGTCAAGAGATCGAGACCATCCTGGTCAACACGGTGAAACCCCATCTCTACTAAAATACAAAAAGTTAGCTGGGCATGGTGGCGCGTGCCTGTAATCCCAGCTACTCAGGAGGCTGAGGCAGGAGAATTGCCTGAACCCAGGAGGCGGAGGTTGCGGTGAGCCGAGATCGCGCCATTTCCCCCCAGCCTGGGTAACAAGAGTGAAACCCCCCCTCCAAAAAAAAAAAAAAAAAAAAAAAAAGATTCATTGCAGCGAAGCGTACTGAGCAAAAATAGCAAGGAAATGTGCAATCAGAGGAGTCCAGGGAGGATCCTGGCAGGCCCAGCACAGGCCTCTGATTTTCTTCCTCATTCACAGCCACACAGGAGCACTTTCTTTCTGGTAGAGCTGTCTGGTATGTCTGAGTCACAGAATCCGAGGGCTTTGTAGCAGGTGAGTCACAAAGGTACCTCCTGCTATACAATCAGTCATGACAATCAACACTCAAGATCCCAGTAAAAAACCCAAGTGCCTTTATATCTGTGCAAAGCAACTCAACAAACCAGTACAGTGTGGTCCATTGCTCCAAGTATATGTAGCAAAACCATCAATCACAGCCAGATGCAGCAACTCTCGCCTGTAATTCTAAAACTTTGGGAGTCTGAGGCAGGAAGATCACTTGAGCCTAGGAGTTTGAGACTAGCCTGGGCACCATAGCGAGACCCTGTCTCTATGAAAACAAAATTAAAAATTAGCTGGGCATGGTATTGCGTGCCGGTAGTTCCAACTACTCAGGAGACTGAGGGGCGAGAATTACTTGAGCCCAAGAGATCAAGGCTGCAGTGAACTATGATGGCACCACTGCACTCCAGCCTGGGTGATAGAGTGAGACTCTGTCCTAAAAAGAAACAAAAACTATCAGTCACTACCATAAAGAATATTTCAGAAGCCATATTTTCAATTGTTAGCCAAGAGTCAATCATGGTGTCCTTAGAGACATGTAAGGACTAAAAATACAGACCTGATGTTATATTAGTTTGTTGCAAAAGTAAATTGTAGCCTTTGCCATTACTTTCAATAACTCTTTCATCAGAGATACTCTGGAATGAACCAAAGGCAGCAAGTTTGCAAGACGATATTACTTCTTAGAGTGTGCCCATATGCCCCGCCTCCCTGCTTTTCCCCATGTTTCTCCCTGAGCCTACTTCTTCTCCTGTCCTTGTTTCCAGATCCCATATGCCTTTCAAGCTCCCAAAAACTTTGGGACAAACTCCCAAGACTCTCATGCCCAGCTGAGTCCCTTGTTAAAAATTTATTAAAGAATTTCAGGACAGCAACAATAAAGCATTAAACCAAGAGCAAGGCCCTTTCTGGTGCAGGTCCCTGTGCAGCTACATAGGTTGCAAAAGCCTGAAGCCAGCCCCAATTCTTTCTTTCATACAGGGTATCAGCATGTCGCCGAGGCTGGAGTACAGTGGCTCCATCGTTGCTCACCGAAACCTCGACCTCCCAGGCTCCAGCAATCCTTGGGACTTGGAGAAGCTGAAATACCACCACACCTGGCTAATTTTTGTACTTTTTGTAGAGACAGGGTCTCACTATGTTGTCCAGGCTGGTCTCTAACTCCTAGGCTCAAGTGATCCTCCCTCCTTGGTCTCCCTAAGTGCTGGGATTACAGGTGTGAGCCACAGCGCCTGGTCTTGTGGTGAGTTTTCATTGGCATATATGAGACAGCTATAGGGAAGTGGAAAGTACCCCACTGACCCTCAACTCCAATCACTCCTACATCCACTCCTCACCTACAAGGTGACCTTGAAAAGTCATTTTGTCTCCAGACTCCATTTCCTCCTCAATAAAACAGGGATGATAATGATACCGTGTTCATGGGGCAATTGTGAATGTTGAAAGAGATATGTACATGAAAGCACTTTGTAACGTAGAGCACTATGCAAATATTAGCCTTCTCTCTTGGGCTATGTCCATCTAGATAACAAACACTGATCTATTATTTTCTTTCCCTTGGACAATGCTGGAGGCACACTAGCAGACACTTTGCTTTGTTGTTGTTGTTTTGAGACAGAGTCTTGCTCTGTTGTCCAGGCTGGAGGGCAGTTGTGCGATCTCTGCTCACTGCAACCTCCACCTCCCAGGTTCAAGCAATTACCATGCCTCAGCCTCCCCAGTAGCTGGAATTACGGGTGCCTGCCACCATGCCCAGCTAATTTTTGTATTTTTAGTAGAGACAGGGTTTCGCCATGTTGCCCAGTTTGGTCTTGAACTCCTGAAGTCAGGTGATCTGCCTGCCTTGGCCTCCCAAAGTGCTGGGATTATAGGCATGAGCCGCCATGCCAAGCCAATACTTTTCATTTTCACCCTTTCTCACCAGACATTAATACTTTTGTTATTACAGTAGTACAATATAACCTTATGTTATGTTTCTCCAATTACAAAATGTAGTTACATTTACACTTGTTATTATGGAGGAGACTCATTTGTGTCAGCCAGGTTGAGTAACTTCTATGCATGGCTAATCTTATGCACTTTATGTTTTATTCCAATTCAATTTTGGAGAATGTCATTTTCAAAACTTGTCACTTTGTCACACCATATAATATTTGCAGTCACCTCTCTACAGAAAACATTTTAGGCTTGTTAATCTCTCACCTTCCTAACTACTGCCATGTGCACATAAAGATCTTGATAAATATTTGCTAAACAAATGAATTAGCGAAAGAAAGAAAGAGAGAGAAAGAAAGAAAGAAAGAAAGAAAGAAAGAAAGAAACAAAGAAAGAAAGAAACAAAGAAAGAAGGAAGGAAGGAAGAGAAAGAAAGAAAGAGAGAGAGAAAGAAAGGAAGGAAGGAAGGAAGGAGGGAAGGAAGAAAAGAAAGAAAGAGAAAGAAAGAAAGAAGAAAGAAAGGCAAGAGAAGGTCATAGTCTGAAGATACAAAAGGATTAAATGCTGAGATTGGTTTATGATCACCAAACATGATTTCTTTAGTGTCAGTAATAGTAGTTCTCCTAGTTGCTACATAAGACTTCAAACACACAGAAATGCATCCCCGTATTATAGCACTGGATCCCAGAGAAGATGAGGTCCTGGTGGGGCTGACACAGAATAGGGTGGAGTTAGGTGAGCCACTGATTGGTCCACATGCACCATCATTCCCTGAATGGGAATAGTGCTCCAGCCTTAGGGTTCTGGGTTTGTTCCAATATATTCACAGGGGTCATCCCCAGGCCAGATTAGGGACTCAAGGTCACTCCAGGGAGGGCCAGCCCAGAAGTCTGTGGTCCTTCCACTTCCTGACTGACTCTCCTCTTTATAGAGCCCTCTTTCTTCTTCCTTCACTACCTAACTAACACACAAAGAGGGCCACTGCTGATCCCTCCTGGACCAAATTCAATCCACGGGTTATCTCTAGGACTGACCCCTTTCCCATGCAACACTCGGGAGTTGAGCTGGTCCTCTTAGAAATATAGACATGTGTCCATGATTCTGAAAGCCTAGTGCAGCTTTTAGAGGCAGTTTAAAGGAAAGAAACAAATGCTTTTCATTTTCAAACTTTTATTTCCTATATATAGTTGGGCCAGGTGTGTAAGAGAGACTCACTAAATGTGTGTTGACAAGCTAAGTAAAGTTTCCACTCTGATCTACTCAGAAATGAAGAGCTCACAAGTTCAGAATGTGTCTGTGACCCCTAGATAAGTCTCTTGGCCTGCATAGCTGGAAACTACCCAAAAAATTCCAATAAAATAAATTACTTGCCCTAAAAATGGATGCGTTCCATTTTTAATGTTGTAAGAGAAACAAGTAAATGCCTCAGAGCATACAGCCTTTAGGATGACTAAGAAACACAGCATTATGATCACATTAAGGCTTTAAATGAGAATTGAGACTCCTCTGCAAAGTCTTTGAGCAAGTTAAAATTTTTATTGCTTGTGCTCCCAGGATCCTTAGATAATAGAGTTAAAATAATTAAAGTGTGGTTATGGCAACCCTGACAGCTTTCACGATTTTGGAGATTGCTATTACTCGGGTATGGTTTGAGTTTATCTCCCCCAAAAACTCATGTTCAAATTTGATCCCTCAGTGTTAGGAGGTGGAGCTAGCGGGAGGTGTTTGGGCCCAGGGGGTGGATCCCTCATGAATGGCTTGATGCTGTCCTCATCATAGTGAGTGAGTTCTTGGATTTGTCTTGATTAGGTGTCTTAGGAATGGATTAGTTGTCATAAGAGCAGGTTGTTATAAAGGCAGGACATCCCTCGGGTTTTGCCCTTCTTCACACATGTCCACTTTCCCTTTGATCTTTCCACTATGTTTTTGTTTGTTTGTTTGTTTTGTTTTTGTTTGTTTTTTTAAAGACAGAGTCTTGCTCTGTTGCCTAGGCTGGAGTGCAGTGGCAAAATCTTGGCTTACTACCACCTCCGACTCCCCAGTTCAGGCAATTCCCCTGTCTCAGCCTCCTGAGTAGCTGGGACTAGAGGTGCACACCACCATGCTCAGCTAATTTTTTGTATACTTTTAGTAGAGATGGGGTTTCCTCATATTGGCCAGGATGGTCTCAAACTCCTGACCTTAAATAACCTGCTCACTTCGACCTCCCAGAGTGCTAGATTACAGGTGTAAGCCGCCACACCTGGCCTCTCCATCATGTTTTAACCTACCATGTGCCCCTCATCAGAAGCCAAGTGAATGCTGGAGCCATGCTTCTCATACTTCCCAGCCTGCAGAACCAACTAAACAAACCTCTTTTCTTTACAAATTACCCAGCCTCAGGATTTCTGTTATTGCAAAACAAATGGATTAAGACATAGGTGAGGCCGGGCGCGGTGGCTCAAGCCTGTAATCCCAGCACTTTGGGAGGCCGAGGCGGGTGGATCACGAGGTCAACAGATCGAGACCATCCTGGTCAACATGGTGAAACCCCGTCTCTACTAAAAATACAAAAAATTAGCTGGGCATGGTGGCGCGTGCCTGTAATCCCAGCTACTCAGGAGGCTGAGGCAGGAGAATTGCCTGAACCCAGGAGGCGGAGGTTGCGGTGAGCCGAGATCGCGCCATTGCACTCCAGCCTGGGTAACAAGAGCGAAACTCCGTCTCCAAAAAAAAAAAAAGACATAGGTGATCTTCAGCCTGAGCGCTAAGTCCTCCTGCATCTATGTTCAGAATGCTTTAGTCATGTACTTGTTTAATTAAATAGGATAGTAAGTCAAAATGTGTTATTTGGGGGGAACTCATATTTCCTAAGGGGAGTTTTGGTGAAATAAATGTTCAATGTTTAGAGATTTTCCTTCTCGTTGCAGGGAATGGCTTCTCTCAGTTAGGCAATGATAAAACTTCCTATTATAAGGAAAGTACAGCATAGTAACATCATGTAGGCTGGGCATGGTGACTCACGCCTTTAATCCCAGCATTTGGGAGGCCGAGGCAGACAGATCACCTGAGGTCGGGAGTTCGAGACCAGCCTGACCAACATGGAGAAACCACTTCTCTACTAAAAATAAAAAATTAGCTGGGTGTGGTAGCACATGCCTGTAATCCCAGCTACTCAGGAGGCTGAGGCAGGAGAATCACTTGAACCTGGGAGGCGGAGGTTGCAGTGAGCCGAGATTGCACCATTGTACTCCAGCCTGGACAACAAGAGTGAAACTCCGTCTCAAAGAAACAAACAAAAACAAAAAATCATGTATTAAAATGGAAAAATCAGTATAAGCTTTTGATTTTAAAAAAGATACATATTTTCTAGCTCTATCACTCTTGAATTTGGTCCCACAGCAACAGCAGCACATTTACATATCACAGCTGTTGGTCTCTAATACTACTGTCTACCTAAAAGATAAGGACTCCTGGAGGACAGCTGATTCCTCGTCTTGGGGCGAGAAAAATCAAGATGGTTTTTGGAACTTCATGTCTTGCCAAAAAGCAAGAATGCCTTTAAGGATGCCAGAGCAATGCTAAAGGGCAAAGCAACTTACTTAAATGGTTTCCAGTCATGAACAATAAACGTTATTTTTAATAAATTTAATTAGAAAATATCGAATCTATAAAAGGCCACGGGTTTGTAATACCCAAAAAAGGAACATTAGCTTGAATTATACAAAAGGTAATGTACTGCAAAAGAAGTGTGATTATAAGAAGATGTGTTTTATTTGTATTGAGTTTAAAAAATAAAAGAGAGAGTTTTCTTTCTTTAAGTTTATACCTATTTATTGAGTGTGGTTGTATAATTCTATCTGTATAAGAAAAATGTTGGATACAACACTGTTAAAAAGTCTCAGAAATTGTGGAGACTATACAAAAGACAGGAAGAATTATTGTCTCCAGTGATCACACACAACAGGGAAGGCAGGAGTTTAACAACCACTGCAGCTGGTTACACATAAGATGCAAAAAAGAGTTCAATAGAGATAAATGTGCCAAATGGCTTACAGAGGAAAGCTAACAGTGCAGCTCCTAGGTAATTAAACTTCTTGATAGTCCTACTGGTTATAGTGAAATACAACAAGAAATGAATATGGTTTTAATATGAAAACAGAACAGGTGAATATATAATAGCAGAACATATTATCTAATGCTAGCCAACCAGGACTATCAAGAAAAGGTAAACAATTTGGATTTTAGTTTGTTTTTGTGTTTTAGAGACAGAGTCTTGCTCTATTGGCCAGACTGAAGTGCAGTGGGGTGATCCTACCTCACTGCAGCCTCCAATTCCTGGGCTCAATTGATCCTCCCATCTCAGCATCTCAAAGTTCTGGGATTGCAGCCATAAAAAAGAATGAGTTCATGTCCTTTGCAGGGACATGGATGAAGCTGGAAACCATCATTCTCAGCAAACTAACACAGGAACAGAAAACCAAACACTGTATGTTCTCATTCATAAGTAGGAGCTGAACAATGAGAACACATGGATACGGGGAGGGGAACATCACACATCGGGGCCTGTCAGGGGTAGGGGGTAGGGGGCAGCGGGAGGGAGAGCATTAGGACAAATACCTGATGCATGTGGGGCTTAAAATCTAGATGATGGGGTGCAGCAAACCACCATGGCACATGTATACCTATGTAACAAACCTGCACGTTCTACACATGTATCCCAGAACTTAAAGTAAAAAAAAAAAAAAAAAGAAAGAAAGAAAGAAAAAATGCTGGGATTACAGACATGATCCTCTGTGCCCTTCACAAAGTAAAATATTTTGAAGGAAGGTAGCAAGTTGCAAAAACTGAAACACAGGCTAAAAATGATCTTGAAAATTTTACTGAGATGAAAAGTGGAGCTTTACTGTAAACAAGAGGCTCAGCCCCCACGACCAGGGATCAGATTTGACTCACCTAAGACGTGCTCTAGTCCTGTGCTCCAATGAATAATCTCTGATAAGCCACATCTTACGACTTTGGCTCATCTATGAAGTATTTTTCTTTTGGATTTGGTAAAATTACTGCAATCCTGGTAATATATTGAAAAAATTGTTATGAAAACTCAGGATGTTATTAAAATAAAAATAGCTATAATCCAAAAAAGGTATAAAAACAACTACAAACATGGTAGAGTTAACCCATTATTCTGATGGCTCAAAAATAATTTAAATATAAGAATACATTTTATAATCATTTGTGTGTTTTATTTACCATCTGAAGTGTTTGAAATGTCTTAAAAATCAACAATACTAATATATATATTTGTAATTACAGTTTAAAATTGTTTGGGTAAATGTAATTAATTAAATTTAATTCTTAAATGTTCAAGAAAATTTAGTTTTCAAATATTAGATATATGAAGTTTAATAATCTGAGCATTAAACAAAGTACAAATAGTTGGGAGTATTCTTCTCCACGTTTCAAATCTCCTGGTCATTGAAGAATGTACCCAACAGTTCAGAGGGGTAATGATATGGTTAGGCTTTGTGTCCCCACTCAAATCTCATCTTGAGTTGTAATCCTCATAATCCCCATGTGTCAAGGGCCGGACCAGGTGGAGGTAATTGAATCATAGGGACAGCTTCCCCCCTGCTGTTCTCATGATAGTGAGTAAGTTCTCATGAGATCTGATGGTTTTATAAATGTCTGACGTTTCTCCTGCTTGCACTCACTCTGTCCTGCCACCCTGAAGAAGGGGCCTGCTTCTCCTTTGCCATCCACCATGATTGTAAGTTTCCTGAGGCCTCCCCAAACAATGAGGAACTGTGAGTCAATTAAACCTCTTTCCTTTATTAAATTACCCAGTGTCAGATATTTTTTCATAGCAGTGTGAAAATGCACTAAAACAGTAAGTTGGTACCAAGGTAGTGGGGCACTGCTATAAAGATACCTGAAAATGTGGAAGCGAATTTGGAACAGGGTAACTGGCAGAGGTTGGAACAGTTTGGAGGGCTCAGAATAAGACAGGAAGATGTGGGAAAATCTGGAACTTCCTAGAGACTTGCTGAATGAATGGTTTTGACTAAAATGCTGGTAGTGATATGGACAATGAAGTCCAGGCTGAGTCTGTCTCAGATGTAGATGAGGAACTTATTGGGAACTGGAGGAAAGGTGACTCTTGCTATGCTTTAGCAAAGAGACTGATGGCATTTTGCCCCTGCCCTAGAGCTTTGAGGAACTCTGAACTTCAGAGAGAGGATTTAGAGTATCTGGTAGAAGAAACTTCTAGGCAGCAATGTTAAAGATGTCGCTTGGGTGCTCTTAAAAGCATTCAGTTTTATGCGTTCACAAAGAGGTGATTTGGAATTGTAACTTACGTTTAAAAGGGAAGCCAAGGCCGGGCGCGGTGGCTCAAGCCTGTAATCCCAGCACTGTGGGAGGCCGAGGCGGGTGGATCACGAGGTCAAGATATCGACACCATCCTGGTCAACATGGTGAAACCCCATCTCTACTAAAAATACAAAAAATTAGCTGGGCATGGTGGCCCGTGCCTGTAATCCCAGCGACTCAGGAGGCTGGGGCAGGAGAATTGCCTGAACCCGGGAGGCGGAGGTTGCGGTGAGCCGAGATCGCGCCATTGCACTCCAGCCTGGGTAACAAGAGCAAAA
>NW_022437051.1:4734986-4742009 GCF_009761245.1 Sapajus apella
AAAAAAAAAAAAAAAAAAAGGGAAGCCAAGCATAGCAGTTTGACAAATTTGCAGCCTGACAATGCAATAGAAAAGAAAAACCCATTTTCTGAGGAGCAAATCAAACTGGCTGCAGAAATTTGCTTAAGTAACAAGGATCAAAATGTCAATCTCCAAGACAATGGGGAAAGTGTTTCCAGGGCATGTCACAGGTCTTCTCGGCAGCCCCTCTGAACACAGTCCCAGAAGCCTGGGAGGAAACAATTGTTTCATGGGCTGCACCCAGGGTCCTGCTGCTTTGTGTAGTCCTGGGACTTGGTGCCCTGCATTTCTGATATGGCTAAAAGGGGCCAAGGTAAAGCTCAAGATGCTGCTTCAGGGGGTGCAAGCCCCAAGCCTTGGATGGCTTACATGTGCTGTAGGGTCTGTGGATGTACAGAAGTCAAGAATTGAGGTTGGAGAACCTCTGCCTAGATTTCAGAGGATGTATGGAAAGGCCTGGATATCTAGGCAGAAATTCGCAGCAAGGGCTGAGCCCTTATGGAGAACCTCTGCTAGAGCAGTGTGGAAGGGAAATATGGAGTCAGAGCCCCCCTCCCCCCAGCAGAGTTCCCACTGGGGCACTGCCTCCGTAAGCTGTGAGAAGAGGGCCACCCTCGTCCAGAGGCCAGAATGGTAGATCCACCAACAGCTTGCCCCATGCACCTGGAAAAGCCACAGACACTCAATGCCAGTCTGTGAAACCAGCCAGGAGGGAGGGTATACCCTGCAAAGCCACAGGGGCAGAGCTGCCCAAGACCGTGGGAACCCACCTCTTGTATCAGCATGACCTGGATGTGAGGCATGGAGTCAAAGGAGATAATTTTGGAGCTTTAAGATTTGACTGCCCCACTGGAGTTTGTACTTGCATGGGCCCTGTAGCCCCTGGTCAAGTGAGATAATTACATTACAATTTGCCTTAATGTTTAATCTTAATGGCACTAACCATTAAATTTATGTTCAACTATTTCATTTCTTAGATGTTCATGAAACTTTTAATTTCCCAGAAATTAAGTCACATTGTCTCTACAGACTTTTGACTTGTGCTGTGCCTTCAAAAACTGTTTATATAAAACATTTACTGTACTAACATGCTCCATAAGTTAGGTTAACCAAGCAAGTTACCAGTAGTAAACTATTTTTACATTAACTTTGGGAAGCAATAGCTACCATAGAAAACAAAAATACAGCAGTCAATAAATAATCTTTTAGTGCATTGTAGTGGATTCATATCACAAAGAGAAAAGGCGGCTCAGCACAGCGGCTCATGCCTGTAATCCCAGCACTTTGGGAGGCCCAGGTGAGTGGATCACCTGAGGTCAGGAGTTTGACTAGCCTGGTCAACATGGTGAAATCCTGGCTCTACTAAAAATACAAAAAAATTAGCCAAATGTGGTGGTGCACGCTTGTAATCCCAGCTATTTGGGAGGCAGAGGCAGGAGAATCACTTGAACCTGCGAGGTGGAGGTTGCAGTGAGCCGAGAATGCACCATTGCACTCCAGCCTGGGTGGCTGAGCAAGACTCCAACTCAAAAAAAAAAAAGAAAAGAAATATGAAAACATATGTGACTAGAGCTGTTCTGTACATTATAAAACTTTGCAGTGGCTAAAGCCACCATAATACAGGCTGAGAACTGTCATCAGTCTAGGTCATGTACTGGGGTCATTGTCAGCACTGGGAAGTTTGTTACTCAGCCACTTAAAATGCATGCTGATAGATTACTTGAGGTCAGGAGTTCGAGACCAGCCTGGCCAACATGCAAAACCCTGTCTCTAACTAAAAATACAAAAATTAGTTTGTCATGATGGCATGTGCATGCAATCCCAGCTGCTCAGGAGGCTGAGGCAGAAGAATCTCTTGAACCTAAGAGGCAGAGGTTGCAGTGAGCCAAGGTCGTGTCACTGCACTCCAGCCTGGCGGATAGAGTGAGACTCCATCTCAAAACAAAAACAAAACACATTCTTCACAGTAGTCTTCAGAGGGAAGCTCTCTCGAGAGGGTATTCACAGGGCTCATGTCTGAATTGAGAGCTCAAAATCTCTGGAATTGACCAAGCTAAAAGAAAGATTACTAGTTTTTCACAGGTGCTGTATTAGTCTGTTTTCATGCTGCTGATAAAGACATATCTGAGACTGGGCAATTTACAAAAGAAAGGGGTTTAATGGACTCACAGTTCCACATTCCTGGGGAAGCCCCACAATCATGGCAGAAGGTGAAAGGCACATCTCACATGGCAGCAGACAAGAGAAGAGTCAGAGCCAAGCCAAAGGGGTTTTCTCTTATGAAACCATCACATCTCATGAGACTTATTCACTACCATGAGAACAGCCTCCATGACTCAATTATTTCCCACTGGGTCCCTCCCATAACACAAGGGAATTATGGGAATTACAATTCAATATAAGATTTGGGGCCGGGCGCGGTGGCTCAAGCCTGTAATCCCAGCATTTTGGGAGGCCGAGGTGGGTGGATCACGAGGTCAAGAGATCGAGACCATCCTGGTCAACATGGTGAAACCCCGTCTCTACTAAAATTACAAAAAATTAGCTGGGCATGGTGGCGTGTGCCTGTAATCCCAGCTACTCAGGAGGCTGAGGCAGGAGAATTGCCTGAACCCAGGAGACGGAGGTTGCGGTGAGCCGAGATCGCGCCATTGCACTCCAGCCTGGGTAACAAGAGCGAAACTCCATCTCAACAAAAAAAAAAAAAAAAAAAGATTTGGGTGAGGACAGAGCCAAACCATATCAGATGCCACCTGAGATCTGGTGGCAGAGTGGAACCTCCAGGAATTCTGAGATGAAGGACCTGAGTGCCAAAGTGCCCATATATTTACTTATTCCAATTGTATTGATTCTAAGTAACTATACTTAATGCATATATACCGACACTGTGGGTCATCCTTTCCATGATCAATTCTGTATTCGCTGATTCCACGCTTTCAGAAACTTCAGAAATTGATGTTTGCTATTTGAGTCCAGACTGGTTCTCAAAGATTTCATTTTCTTCTTTCTTTCCTTCCTTCCTTCTTTCTGTTCCTTCCTTCCTTCCTTCCTTCCTTGCTTCCTTCCTTCCTTCCTTCTCTCTCTCTCTCTCTCTTTCTTTCACAGGGTCTCACTCTGTCACCCAGGCTGGAGCACAGTGATGCAATCACAGCTCACTGTAGCCTCAAACTTCTGGGCTGAGGTGATTCTCCCATCTCAGTCTCCCAAAGTGCTCAGATTACAGGCATGAGCCACTGTGTCTAGCCCAAGATTTTATTACTTTTGTAACTTGTACGCTTAACTCTTGCTTGTAATATGACCTTTTGTTGTTTGTTTTACTGCTAAACTCAACTCAAGACAATAGGGTTTGGGGACACCTCCCTCTATTGACATAGTCACTATTTGCTAAAAGTGGAAAGCAAGTAAGGAAGACAGCACAGCACTCACCACTGCAGCCAGGGAACCTCAGCCCTGCAAGGGTGTGGCGGTGGAGACAGTAGCTGGGATTACAGGCACCCACTACCACGCCTGGCTAATTTTTGTATGTTTAGTACAGATGGAATTTCATCATGTTGTTTAAGCTGGCCTTTAACTCCTGACCTCAAGTGATCCACCCACCTCCGCCTCCCAAAGTGCTGGGATTACAGGTGTGAACCACTGTGCCCGGCCTCTTGCAGTCATTTTAATTTTGCAAATATTGCATTAAAATATTTCTCTTGCTTACTGAGTTTTTGGGGATCCCCTTAATTTTATGTCTGAGGCAAGTGCCTCACCCAGCTCACCCTGGTCTGAGTTGCACCATCACCCAAGGCAGAATCGTGGGAATAATCCTAAATTCTTTGTTCTTATCCCCATCCCACGTCCAAACAATCTCCAAGTTTCATAGAATCTAGTCTCCCCCTCTCATTGCTTTCTTGTTCTCTATTCCCATTTGTTTCATCTCTCATCACTCCTCTGTGAGATGACTGTAAGAGCATTCTAACTAGTCTATCCTAACTAATCCACCTGTCTTCCCTTCAATGCATTCTCCAAGTCACTGCCAGCGCGGCTTCTTTCTTTTATTTTCTTTTTCTTTCTTTTTTTTGAGATGGAGTTTCACGCATGTTGCCCAGGCTGGAGTGCAGTGGCTGATCTCGGCTCACCGCAACCTCAGCCTCTCAGGTTCAAGCGATTCTCCTGCCTCAGCCGTCCAAGTAGCTGGGATTACAGGCATGTGTCACCATGCCTGGCTATTCCTTTATTTTTAGTAGAGATGTGGTCTCTCCATGTTTGTCAGGCAGGTCTCAAACTTCCAACCTCAGGTGATCTGCCCACCTCGGCCTCCCAAAGTGCTGGGATTACAGGAGTAAGCCACCGCACCCATCCCAGAGAGGCCTTTCTTGAGATGGAGTCTCGCTCTGACACCAGGCTGGAGTGCAGTGGTGCAATCTCGGCTCACTGCAACCTCCACCTCCTGGTTCAAGTGATTCTTCCGCCTCAGTCTCCCATGTAGCTGGGACTACAGGCGCGCGCCACAACGCCTGGCTAATTTTTGTATTTTTTCATAGTCAGGAGTTCAAGACCAGCCTGACCAACATTGAATAATCAATAATTTTCAAAGACAGCAAAGAGTAAAGCCATATTTAAGAAAGATATATCCTTAAAAAACCAATTTACAGGAATATCACTCCTGCAACAAAGACAAATGTTTGAAATACTATGCAGAACAGCGTAACTCCTCATTTTGTTGAATATTTTTATTACAAAATAGAATCTTTCTAACCAGAAAATCTACCACCATGTTTCCAAAAACCAAGAAAGAAAGAAACAGCTTGCCCTCAGAGAAAAATCTAAGACTCCCCTTCTGGCAACATGAAGCACAGTGTTCAAAATTGTAAGTTTCTCTTAACTGTAAGGATCCCAGGATCCAGATAATCAGGGTAGTTATCTGAGCTGTTTTCTCTTCATTTGGCCTAGAATGGAGATCCCAGGCTTGGGAGGAATATCTGCTGCGTTTACCCCTCACCATGCAGGCCTCTGAGGTCCCAGTTTTGTGGGGTTTTTTTCACTTTTCATCTTCTTAATCAGAAAGTATTCTAAATAACAATTTTTCTGAGGTATGTAATTGAAAAATTCATTTGGAATAACAGTGAAACTATAAACTTATTGTGAAATCGTTATAATTTTTAAAGTATAGTGTTATATTTAGGGAAAAGTATATTGGTGTCTGCAATTTAATTGGAAATCCACCAAAAAAAAAAGTGAATTGATGGATGTATAGAGTGGTAAATAGCTTGGTAAATACATGATAAAGAAAGGATAGTGAAATCTTAACTGTAGAATCGAGGCAGGAGGTATATAGGTGATCACTATAAAATTCAACTTTGCTGTAAATTTTTAAATTTATAAGGTGAAGGAATAAGTAAATAGATTAATAGACTCTTGGAAGCTTTTGGCTGGGTCAGTGGCTCACACCTGTAATCCCAGCACTTTGGGAGGCTGACGTAGGTGGATCACAAGGTCAGGGGTTCGAGACTAGCCTGGCTAACATAGTGAAACCCCTTCTCTACTAAAAATACAAAAATTAGCTGGGCATGGTGGCACACACCTGTAATCCCAGTTACTCAGGAGGCTGAGGCAGGAGAATTGCCTGAGTCCAGAAGGTGGAGGTTGCAGTGAGCCGAGAGTATGCCTCTCAATCCCAGTGGGGGTAGAGGAGGGAGACTTTCTCAAAAAAAAAAAAAAAAACTTTCATCTTAGAGAGTCCAGAAACATGCCCATGAATATATGGAATCTTGTTGTATGACAAAAGCATCATAAAGTTTTGGAAAATAATGAATGATTTAATAAATGGTGCGGAAGTCTGTTCATTTAGAAAAATTATATTTCTATCCCAATTAGCCTTACAGTCTAGTCTTTTCCATTGAACTCTAAGTTCCATGAGGGCAGAGTCTAGGTCTATTTTTCCTCCTATAATCCCAGGGTATGGTGCTTAGTAGGTGGCCAATAAATATTTGCCAAATGGTCAAATGAAGAATATGCGAATGAAGACCTCAGTCCTGGGAGATATGCTGTGGATTGTAGGATTCCTGTGATCTGTGCTGTTGCCGCCGGCACTGAGGAAACAGCCAAGCAGCTGAGTCCAGAACCTGCCCACTTCCCTGTTCCTCCTTAGCTGAGCTGAAGCAACTGTCATACTGAGATAGGGCCTCGCTATGTTGCCCGGGTCAATCTCAAATAAGCAAACTTAATGATGAGTGCTATGAGATTGTCCTGGACTTTATTCAGGGCTGACAGAGCTCCCTGAAGCCTTGCTTATTACCTTGGATTTGCAGGAACAAAGTTTGTAGCTGTTTGACCTTCCTAAGGCTGTAACAAATGGGATGGGTGAGCAGGATTTGGGGTGGGGGAGAAATAATGATGTAAAAATAAGTGACTGATTCAAGTTCATTGTATATACATCTAATATACATCACATATATATGCGTTATTGATATATGTATAAATATGACATATATATGTTTGCATGAAAGTGTGTGTGTGCATGAAGTGACAGCAGAAATTTCTACCATGTGCTTAGCCAGATCTCACATACATTTTCCTTATAGCCCTGAAAAAGGAGAGCAAGTTATTTCACAGGGAATCAAATTTGGCAGCTGATAATTTGAACTACTTTCACATATTGATTTGATGATTTTGCTGTCAGGACACACAGTGTACTTTGATTCTGGAGAGTCTCGGGCTTATTCTAAGCACACCAATCATAAAATGAAAAGGCTGCATTTGAATTATAGATACTGCACTTAGAGTTCCCATTTTGACTGCTAAATCAATCAAAGTGTGTTTGGTTCCATTTTATGATAAACATCGGTACATACATTTTAATATAGTTGAACATTTTTTAAGTCTACATGATCCTAAAAGTCAAAAGGATACGCTGAATAAAAAGTGTTGTACAGATCTTTTTTTTTTTTTTTTTTTTTGGGGGTGGAGTTTAACTGGTTACTCAGGCTGGGGTGCAATGGCGCGGTCTCGGCTCACCGC
>NW_022437051.1:4742109-4749653 GCF_009761245.1 Sapajus apella
TTTTTTTTTTTTTTTTGAGATGGAGTTTCGCTCGTTACCCAGGCTGGGGTGCAATGGCGCGGTCTCGGCTCATCGCAACCTCCGCCTCCTAGATTCAGGCAATTCTCCTGCCTCAGCCTCCTGAGTAGCTGGGATTACAGGCACGTGCCACCATGCCAAGCTAATTTTTTGTGTTTTTTAGTAGATACGGGGTTTCACCGTGTTGACCAGGATGGTCTCGATTTCTTGACCTTGTGATCCACCCGCCTCGGCCTCCCAAAGTACTGGGATTACAGGCGTGAGCCACCGCGCCTGGCCTGTACAGATCTTTAGTTTCCTCCAGAATAACAGAAGGTAAAGTGGATACTTCACAAATATTCTCTGTATCACTGTGTATTATAGAGACTGTGGATTACATAGACAACTAATACAAAAATGTATGCTTCCCACAGAGTAGGAGTGCATGTTGTTTTTGCTTAGATAAGCCATATATTCAGCATAACTGTTCCATTTATTTTAAGACATAAATTCAAATATTCTTTAGAGTGCATCAAAGAAGATGAAGTGTGACTCACAAAATAACTACTTAATAACAAAGATTCTTCAGAATAAACCATCCTAAAAAAAAAAGATTCTTCCCACCTAACATCTTTGCTTTTATTATAGATCTGAATGAAATACGTTTTCCTTTTCATGGTTTCCCCATTTATCAATAGTAAACTCAGCTCCTTTATCTCATGAGCATTAGAACTACTAACTGCAAATGTGCTGAGTACAAATCACTTTGAGAAACCTCCAACAATCACACCCATTTTAATGTTGCCAATAAAAGATTTGATGCCCAATAGGTTCATCTAGTAAGTAAGCTATTATAACACTATTTTACTGCCAGTACTATTCAATTACCACCCATAAATTATATATTTACAGTTTCAGGATCTCGAAAATGATCAGAGCCATTGTAAAGAGTGTGTTTATACATTCTGCATATTAAATAACTTAATGATTACTTTGAGTATTTGTGCAGCTGAAAGCCAGGAGTGAGGCTGCAATTTTCCTGATTAAGGTAGTACATTCCTGCAAAAGACTTAACTGCAATAGACATGTTACAACATGAACACAATTAGGATAAGAGAAACATCACCATCTTGATTTAAAGTGGCTATTTTAATCCTGTCTATAAGATGTCTATAATAAAACATCAGACTATACTTTTACATAACACTTCAAGACCTCCAAAATAAGAGAAAAAATTATATTACCTTTTTCAATAGTTGTATCGATATAATATAAATCAATGCCTTTGTCTTGATTCCTGATCTTGTGGAGTGGCAGTAATAAGCAGAACTGAAAAGAGGGTGGACAGTGGCGACACATCTGCGTTCCATATTCCAAAGATTCACCAACGCTAAGAAACACATTTAGGGCAGGGCATATTTGTTCACACTTGTAATCCCAATACTTTGGGAGGCCAAGGCAAGAGGGTCATTTAAGCCCAGGAGTTCAAGACCAATTCCATCTCTGCAAGAAATCTGGCCAGGCACGGTGGCTGATGCTTGTAATCCCAGCACTTTGGGAGGCCAAGGCAGGTGGCTTACCTGAGGTCAGGAGTTAGAGAGCAGCCTGGCCAACATGGCGAAACCCTATCTCTACTAAAAACACAAAAATTAGCCAGGCATGGTGACAGTACCTGTAATCCCAGCTACTTGGGAGGCTGAGGCAAAAGAATTGCTTGAACCTGGGAGGCAGAGATTGCAGTGAGCCGAGATCACACTGCTGTACTCCAGGCTGGGCGACAGAGCGAGACTCCATCTCAAAAAAAAATTTTTTTTTTTAATTAGCCAGGTGTGGTGGCATGTGCCTGTAGTTCCAGCTATTCAGGAGGCTGAGGCAGGAGGATTGCTGAAGCCCAGTAGGGCAAGGCTGCAGTGAGCCACGGTCACTCCACTCCAGTCTGTGACAGAGCAAGACCCTGTCTTAAAAAACAAAATAAAACAAAAAGCCAAGAAACACATCTAGGAGGAGTTTACCATGCCTATCACTTAGAGCATCTAGGAGTACCTGAACTCTGGAAAAGTGTTTGCTGAAAACGTATTTCAAGCTGTCTGCCTTTCAATTGAACTATTCAGCCACTTGGTTGTTTTTTTTTTTTTTTTTGAGATGGAGTCTTACTCTGTTACCCAGGCTGGAGTGCAATAGAACAATCTCAGCTCACTGCAACCTCCACTTCCTAGGTTCAAGCGATTCTCCTGCTTTAGACTCCTGAGTAGCTGGGATTACAGATGAAGGCTATCACGCCTGGCTAATTTTGTGTGTGTGTATTTTTTGTAGAGACGGGGCTTTCACCATGTTGGTCAGGCTGGTCTCGCACTCCTGACCTCGTGATCTGCCCGCCTCAGCCTCCCAAAGTGCTGGGATTACAGGCATGAGCCACCATGCCTGGCCTGTTTCATTTCTGATAAAGAAAAAAGCAGTTGATGGAAGGGCACAGACTGACAGTTCTTACTGTATCAAAAATCAAGTCTTTGCAGAAATACACAATATGAAGGCTTCTTAAGTGTCCTGCAACATTGGTGTCATAGATGCTGTGCAGTGCCACGCCAACCGAGCTCCCAAATTCCCCATTTATGACCCAGACAGTGGTGGCTCTCAGTCTACCGGGGAATTCCCTTCTACAGAAGGGAGCTGCTTCACCTAAAATCATGTTCATTCCCCAGGGACAGCCAGCCTGCAAGGCCCAGCCCCTTGTCCCAGTTAGCACAGCCGTCCCTGCTCCACGGATTCCCCCATAAAATCAGCTGAGGCCTCTGTGCCAACTGCATCACAGTCCAACATCCCTGCTTAATCCTGCTATTGACAGCTCTCCCCAGTTAACCTTCTGCAAGCAAATTTCTGCCTCAGAGAATTGTCCCCATCAAATTCAACCTAAGACACACAGCAAAATTCTTTGATATGATTAAAGATAATTTTTGGCCAGGCACAGTGGCTCATTCCTGTAATCCCAGCACTTTGGGAGGCTGGGGCAGGCAGATCACTTGAGGTTAGCAGTTCGAGACCAGCCTGGTCAACATGATGAAACCCTGTCTCTACTAAAAATACAAAAATTAGCCAGGCGTGGTGGCATGCGCCTGTAATTGCAGCTACTGCAGAGGCCAAGGCACAAGAATCACTTGAATCCACAAGATGGAGATTGCGGTGAGCTGAGATCATACCACTACACTCCAGCCTGGGCAACAGAGTGACATTCCATCTCAAAATAATAATAAAGATAATTTTTATGTCATTGTAGATTACTGCTCTATTAATTGGGTTTAAGTGAATGGACTGGTTGTGATAACATTCCAGCCAGTTTTCTTTTTTTTCTTTTCTTTTTTTTTTTTGGTCCTGCCAGTTTTCTGTAGATCTGTCTGCTTAATTCTAGGTGTGTGGATTTGGCTTTACAAATGTTAATTGAAGAAGGAGTCTGTAGGCTGGGCGTGGTGGTTTACGCCTATAATCCCAGCACCTTGGGAGGCCGAGGCGATGGATCACCTTAGGTTAAGAGTTTGAGCTACTCAGGAGGCTGAGGCGGGAGAATTGGCTGAACCCGGAGCCGAGATCATGCCCCTTCACTCCAGCCTGGGCGACAGAGCGAGATTCTGTCTCAAAAAAAAGAAAAAGGAGTCTGAAAAAAACATAAAATGTATATAAGTCTTGTTTTTGGAAAAAAAGAATTAATAAGCTTGTCAAATCACAGTAAAAACATGAATAAATAGGAGAGACTCTCCAGTTTCTTCCTCAATTATGTCCATTCTCCTTATAATTATTAATATTGGGTGACGTGCTGAGTGAGAATGAAACCTTGGTCACCGAAGACATGAGGAGGCAGGGATTACAGGATCACACCTGTAATCCCAGCACTTTGGGAGGCCGAGGGTAGAGGACGACATAGCAAGACTCTCACTACAAAATGGGCTACATGGTGAGACTCTGTCACTACAAAATATTTCAAAATTAGCTAAGTATGGTGGCACATGCCTGTAGTCCCAGCTACTCAGGAGGTTGAGGCAGGAGGACCACTTGAACCTAGGAGCCTGAGGCTGTAGTACACTATGATTGAGCCAGTGCACTCCAACCTGAGCAACACAGTAAGACCGTATCTCTAAAAAAAACCACAAAATACAAAAATATATGAGAGAAGCTGCTACACCTAGTCAACCAATGGTACATTTAACCTAATGTTCTGCATATGAGAGGCAGATTTTGTTAAACATCTTGACAGTCATCCCTGATATCAACTTCGACTTGTCAGGAAAGTTTTCCAAAATATCCATTCTTCGTGTTCTCATGGTCCTGCTTTTATAGAGTCTATCCCTATGGTTTCTCCTATCCTAGAATCCTGGTCCTTTTCAATGGGAACCTGTTCACATTTGTATCCCACCACCTTTTGAGCAGAACGTGTTAATTAATTGGCACTCATTGAATTCCAATTTCAATCAGTACAGAGGACTTATTAGCATTTGTGAGATCCTGAGCATTGAGCTAAACATTATTGAAGGAGGTGACCCACTGTCACTGCTCTCAAGTAACATATTCTTGGCCGGGCGCGGTGGCTCAAGCCTGTAATCCCAGCACTTTGGGGGGCCGAGGCGGGTGGATCACGAGGTCAAGAGATCGAGACCATCCTGGTCAACATGGTGAAACCCCGTCTCTACTAAAAATACAAAAAATTGGGCCGGGCGCGGTGGCTCAAGCCTGTAATCCCAGCACTTTGGGAGGCCGAGGTGGGTGGATCACGAGGTCAAGAGATCGAGACCATCCTGGTCAACACGGTGAAACCCGGTCTCTGCTAAAAATACAAAAAATTAGCTGGGCATGGTGGCGTGTGCCTGTAATCCCAGCTACTCAGGAGGCTGAGGCAGGAGAATTGCCTGAACCCAGGAGGCGGAGGTTGCGGTGAGCCGAGATCGCGCCATTGCACTCCAGCCTGGGTAACAAGAGCGAAACTCCGTCCCCCGCAAAAAAAAAAGAAAAAAAAAAGTAACATATTCTTGGGGTGACAACATACGTAAACAACTAGAAACCCAGACACAAACTGAGGCAAATTAAATATGGGAGATTGAATACTCACATTTCTCTTCAATCCTCCTGAAGCACCACTAAAATGATAGTGAAGAAATACTACCAGGCCAGGAGTGGTGGCTCAAGCCAGTAATCCCAGCACTTTGGAAAGCTGAGGCGGCCAGCATGGCCAACACAACGAAACCCTGTCTCTACTAAAAATATGAAAATTAGCCAGCCATGGTGGCATATGCCTGTAATCCCAGCTACTCAGGAGGCTGAGGCAGGAGAATCGCTTGAGCCTGGGAGGCAGAGGTTGAGTGAGCTGAGATAGCGCCACTGCACTCCAGCCTGGGAGACACTACAAAACACTGCCCTAAAAAAAAAAAAAAAAAAAAAGAGCCAAAAACAAAAAACAAAATACCGAAGTCCTAAAGCCACGATGTAAAGAAAACTTGAAAGAAGACCGTAAGCAAACAGGATTTCAACAAAATGTTGGAACTGTTTAACTACCTAAATAGCCCAGAAAAAGCTAAAAACCTAAGCTTGCAGGCAGAATTTCAAGAAGTAAGTTAATTCTCACATAGAACACCAGAAAGCCTTGGGAAATATAGACTCCAGGAGGCTGAGGTGCAGGGTAGAGCTGAAAATAGGAGGGTTTAGTCAAAAATGCATATAAAGAAAAAAAATGTATATAAAGAAAAAAAATGTATATAAAGAAAAAAAATGTATATAAAGATCTGTTGAAATGCAATTCCCCCCACCAAAAGTGCCAGAAGATTGTCCCTTCCCCCAGCACAGCAGAAAGAAGGAAGCTCACTCCCTAGAGAAGCTGAACCAGGGAGGCTGTGAACTCAGGAACAGGGACACCACACACATGAAGACAGGGTGAGCCGCCTTACTGAAAACAGGGAAATAAAACCTACAAACTGAATGTTGATATTGCCTAACCCCATTCACTCTGAGAAAACTGGCAGCCAGACTTACATTAACCTGGCAAAAAATTAGAGAATTCTTCTCTGGGGAAACCAACCAATTCAAAATAAACGTTATGAAATCTCGTTGGGTCTATACTACCCAAAAAGACCTATAGATTCAATGCAGTCCCTATCAAAATACCAGTGACCTTCTTTATCTTTTTTTTTTTAAAGACGGGGTTTCACTATGTTGGTCAGGCTGGTCTTGAACTCCCGATCTCAGGTGATCCACCCACCTTGGCCTCCAAAGTGCTTGGATTACAGGCGTGAGCCACCACGCCCGGCCGTAACCTTCTTTATCTTAATCGAAATTTTTAAAAATTCAGAAATTCATATGGAACTACAAAAGAATTCAAAGTAATCTTGAGCAAAGAGAACCAAGCTGGAGGCATAACACTACCTGACTTCAAAATATACTGCAAAGTTATAGCAACCAAAACAGCATGGGACTGGCATAAAAGCAGACACATAGACCAGTGGAACAGAATAAATAGCTCGTAAATAAATCCACACATTTATAGTCAACTGATTTTTGACAACAGTGCCAAGAACACGCAATGGGTAAAAGACAGCTCTTCAATAAAAGGTATTGGGAAAACTGAATATCCACATGCCAAAGAAAGAATTAGACCCTTATCTCATGCTATATTCATAAATCAACTAAAAATGGATTAAAGATTTAAATTTAAGACCCAAAACTATGAAACTACTAGAAGAAAATAGAGGGAAAGCTCTATGACATTGGTAGGGGCAATAATTTTTTTGGATATGGCCCCAAAAGCACAGGCAACAAAAGCAAAAATATTTTTAGATAAATGGTATTATGTCAAACTCAAAAAGTTCTGTACAGTCAACAGAGAGGCTGGGCAAGGAGGATCATATCTATAATCCCAGCACTTTGGGAGGCTGAGGCCAGCAGATCACCTGAGGTCAGGAGATCGAGACCAGCCTGGCCAACATGGCAAAACCCTCTCTCTACTAAACATAGCAAAAATTAACAGGCCTGGTAGCATGCACCTGTAATCCCAGCTACTTGGGAGGCTGAGGCAGGAGAATCACTTGAACCCGGGAGGAGGAGGTTGCAGGGAGCAGAGATCATGCCACTGCACTCCAGCCTGGATGATGGAGTGAGACTTTGTCTCAAAATGGACATAAAAATAAAAAATACATTTAGAATTTCCCTAATGAGATGACTAATTACTGCCCAATCACACATTGGTGAAACCCATTAATCTCTAAACCCTACCAGCATGCACAAGCTTTCCAATACATGTTTTAGTTTCTCACTCAAATTGTTAGAATACCAAGGCTCAATACTCATGTGAGGAAATCCTCTGACATGAGTGACAGATTCTAGAGAAAATTTGGGACACTAGATCAAAATTAAAAAAAAAAAAAAAAAAACAGGCCGGGCACGGTGGCTCACGCTTGTAATCCCAGCACTTTGGGAGGCCGAGGCAGGTGGATCACGAGGTCAAGAGATCAAGACCATCCTGGTCAACATGGTGAAACCCCGTCTCTACTAAAACTACAAAACATTAGCTGGGC
>NW_022437051.1:4749753-4754598 GCF_009761245.1 Sapajus apella
AAAAAAAAAAAAAAAAAAAAAAAATTCTCTGAATAATAAGAGAAGGTCTTGCTCTGTGAATAGAAACATTTCATTAGAAACATCCATTTGGAAAATTTAAATTCAGAGAGTTTCACACACACACACACACACACACACACACCCCCTACGGGGTGAGATCAGCACATCAAAGACATTTTTTCACACCCACACACACACACCCTACGGGGTGAGATCAGCACATCAAAGATAGTTTTTCATTTATTTCAGATGGGATCTTGCTCTATTGCCCAGGCTGGAGTGCAGTTGCACAATCACGGCTCACTGTAGACTCGACCTCCCCAGGCTCAGGCGATTCTCCCACCTCAGCCTCCCAAGCAGCTAGGAACAGGTGCATATCACCATGCCCAGCTAGGTTTTTTGTATTTTTTGTAGAGATGGGGGTCTTGCTATGTTGCCCAGGCTGGTCTTGAACTCCTGAGCTGAAGTGATCCTTCTGGCTTGACCTGTCAAAGTTCTGGGATCACAGTTGTGAGCCACCATGCCCAGCCTATCCAAGATATTTTGTCCTCCTAATTATACACACATACAAACACACACACACACACACACACACACACACATACACACACCCCGCCAATAGAAAAGAGTTGGAAATAAAGTTAACAGAATATCTCAAAAAGGAGAACAAGAAAACAAAGAAATGAGAAATAGGAAAGAAAAGAGAAATGTAGACAAAAAGATACTAAAAGCTGCCTGGAAGAAAAATTCAGATCATGGCCAGGTGTGATGGCTCATGCCTCTAATCCCAGTACTTTGGGAGGCCGAGGCAGGTGGATCACAAGGTCAAGAGATTGAGACCATCCTGCCAACATGGTGAAACCCCATCTCTACTAAATATACAAAAATTAGCTGGGCATGGTGGCATGCTCCCATAGTCCTAGCTACTCAGGAGGCTGAGGCAGGAGAATTAGTTGACCCCCAGAGGCAGAGGTTGCAGTGAGCCAAGATTACACCATTGCACTCCAGGCTGGTAACAGAGCAAGACTCTGTCTAGAAAAGAAAAGAAAAGAAAAGTAAAATTCAGATCACATACAAATATTAGGATGTGGAATCAGACCTAACAAAAGGAACAATACCTTCAAAATATCAAAAGTAACTTTATACTGCTGGTGGCTATTTGGAATGCGTTAAGAGTAAACTGGGAGAAAAAAGTTAGGCAATTTTTAAATCCAGAAAAAAACAAAGTTGTACAAGGTAGGCAATGTAATCATAGTGCACTAAACGGCTGGTCTGGGAATAATAGTTATGTAGCATGTAAATGCTGTGTACTAAGTTAGCTATAAATAGTGATAGAAATATATGCTGAGAAGATAAAGAGAAGAAAATGTGTTGACTCAGATGAGGGCTAGTGTAAAGGCACTGTAACTTCATTTAATAATAATAATTCATAAATCAAGAAGCAGAATAAAATCATGTTATTTAGAAACGTGTAGTAGATAAATACTAGAAGAAATTCCTAAAAGATTTAAAGTGGTTGCCCTGGAGAACAGAAATGGATTGAGTGGAGCCAGAACTTCTATTTTTCGGGGTTATAGTGTAGTTTTCACTTTTGAAACTGTGAATGTGTTTCTTTGATAAAAATAGAAAAAATATATAGGTTCTAAAGAATTAAATGAAGCTAGATGCAATAGTGTG
Source organism: Sapajus apella (assembly GCF_009761245.1). Classification (NCBI taxonomy): domain Eukaryota; kingdom Metazoa; phylum Chordata; class Mammalia; order Primates; family Cebidae; genus Sapajus; species Sapajus apella. The sequence goes on from NW_022437051.1 coordinate 4,751,431, forward strand.
TGCCTGTAATCCTATCTATTTGGGAGACTGAGACAGGAGGATCCCTTGAGCTCAGGAGTTTGAGACCAGTCTGGGCAACATAAAGAGACCTGGTCTCAAAAAATAAAAAATAAAGCCGGGTGCAGTGGCCCCCAAGCACTTTGGGAGGCTGAGGTGGGTGGATCATCTGAGGTCAAGAGTTTGAGACCAGCCTGACTAACATGGTAAAACCCCGTCTCTACTAAAAATACAAAAATTAACTGGACATGGTGGCAGGTACCTGTAGTCCCAGCTACTCGGGAGGCTGAGAAAGGAGCATCACTTGAACCTGGGAGGTGGAGGTTGCAGTGAGCTGAGATAGCGCCACTGCAACTCCAGCCTGGTCGACAGAGCAAGACTTTGTCTAAAAAAAAAAAAAAATTAAATGCCACGTATGTACCTATGCAACAATCCTGCATGTTCTCCTGCAGCACCTCAGAGCCACTTCCCACGGAATTTTATGGTACTCATCTTCTAACACTAGAAGGCAAAGTCAACTATGGAGTGGTTTTCCTTGGATATGTAATGCACAAATTTACTTAAGCTTTTTATAAAGACTATCTTTATGCTCCAGGTCAGTCATTTCTCCAGTATTGGGATTGATGAGTTACGTATGTTCATTGCCGGGGAAGTGGCGGGAATTCGCTGAACTGCGTGGGAGAGGCGAGGGTGCGGGGCTGGGATGCAAGGCACTGGGCGGCTGGAGTGACAGAGACGCTGTGTGAGGGGCTGACGGCTCTTCCCCCTCCTCACCCTATTGTTCCACATTTCTTTGCAACTTTATTCATTCCTTAGGAAAAATTTCCTTTTTCTTTCTTATTCCTGTCTCCCCACATGCCATTCTCAGCAAAGAGCCACCCTTCATGGAAATCCTACCTTTTTCTGGCAACGTGCTCTAAAAAGGTTGGCCAGGAATGATTTTTCCCCCCAGACAAAAATGACAGCAACACTTCCTTATAGGAATATAGTACTTTAAATTTTAATTTTAAAGCTAGTCATGTGAAAACAGTGGGAGTGGAAAAGAAAGAAATCTCTGGCTGTAATCGATTAGTTGCAAACACCATCGCACTCGGACCCGCCTAGTGGTTTATTTAAACAAACAAACGACATTAAGTAGCTAAAGCAAACCCCTTCTCCCACAAAGAAAAGAAAGCTAAGTGCGTCTGCCTTGGCTCTGGGGAATTCTTCGGCAGGTTGGGATGCGGGGGGAAGCCACTGCACTGCGTTCCCAAGCACTTCTTCGAGAGGGGCCGTGCAATAAAATTTGAATCTGCGACCCCGGGCCAGGAGTGGTGGCGGAACCGGCGGCGCGGCCGCAGCGCCCGGCTGCGAACGCGGGCACCGATTGGTTGCCGGGCCGCCCGGCCCATCGCGCCTGCGCAGTCCTCGTCTCGCACCGCCCAGTCGCCCATCTGCGGTCTCTGGAGTGATCCGGCAGCGGCCGGCCAGCGGATAGCAGAGCGGGCAGACGGGTGGGCCTGGGCCGTTCTTTGCGAGGAGGAAGGAGTGGGCCACTCTCCCGGCCCCCAGAACCTCCCCAGGCCCCCGCAGCCCGCCTAGGCCGGCGAAGGGGACGCTGAAGAGCCGCGACGCTCACCCCGGTGCCGCCGCCTTGGCTGCCATGATGGATCGGAAGTGAGCCTCAGGGCAACGGCTGCCGGCGCCGGCGCTTCGAGTCCCGGCTCCCCGGCCGCCACCGCCCGGAGAAGCGCAGTGCGGAGCGGCTGACTGCTGCCCCTCACTGCCCTTGCGACTCCAAGGCCCTCAGCCCCGGCGCGCTCCCTCCAAGACTGAGCGGCGAGGAGTGGCTCCCGGCCGCCGGCCTGGGCTGCGAGAAAGATGGCGGACCCGGCCGAGTGCAACATCAAAGTGATGTGTCGCTTCAGACCTCTCAACGAGTCTGAGGTGAACCGCGGCGACAAGTACGTCGCCAAGTTTCAGGGAGAAGACACGGTCGTGATCGCGGTGAGTGACCCTCTCCGGTACCCTTCTTCCCGCTTCTTCGGTCCAGGCGGTGTGGGAGTTTAGGGAAGTGGCAGGGTGCAGAATTGAAAGGGAGCGGCGGTGTCCCCAGCCCTTTCGGCGGAGTTTGCCAGTTGAGATAATCCAGGGGAAGGAGACTGCGCCGCGTCCCGGGCGTTCCTGGATCGCCCCCTCCCCAGTCATCGGCGCCGGGAGACGGGAGGCTCCCAGCCTCAGCCCGGGACACTCCCCCACCTGGGGCGTTGGAGGAACGTCCGGGGAGCAAGTTCAGTGCACGTTTGTCTGCGTATCGGTGTGTGCAGTTGCGGATGCTGTTGGTGTTTTGGACTAACCCTAAATTTACCGTTCAAAAATGTGTAATGCTAATACAAAGTTAGCTGGGGCATTGAGCTCTGAGACAAGCGGTGGTATACTTTAATAAAGGTACTTAGTTTTATGGAAACACATAACCAGTCCTTGAACAGTATTGTTTCCCCCTGGGAGAAGGAAAAAGCACCAAACAGCTACAAATATTATCTGCACCTCAGACGTTCACCACCTTTTGAGTGATGAGTGACTTTTTATGTTAACAATTACAAATGGCAAATCGAGGATTGTAGAAAGAAATAGTTGAGTTTTTTTTTTTAATCAGAATGATCAATTTTGTTTAACAGACCTAGCTGACTTTGGTTGGGTCAATAAGTGCTCCAAAAGACAAATCCCACTGTTGCTGGGTTTTGTGGGATAACAGCCGGGGAGAAAGTATTAACTTTTTGTTTTTATATCAGACAGAAAGCAATATAAAAACAAGCTTTTTGAAAAAGAAAAAGTGTTCGATTCATACATCTGCAATTAAGGTCTATCTTGAAGAAAATTGATCTTTAATAATCCCAAGAATAATGAGATACTGTTTTTTTTGTAGTGTAAAACATAACTAGAGTTGAGTGACTGTTGTCAGTGAGACCAGAATGTGAGGGTTTTTTGAGGTCTGATCTCTGGCATTGAAAATAGCACTCCGAGTTAAAGGAGATTAAAAATTAATTGTATAGCATACAAATCAGTGAACTGTGACTAAATTAGGTTGATCTTTGTTGGTATTGGTATGTAGTAGAAATTTCTACATTGTTATGGTATGAAATTTTAATGTGTTAATTTTTCCTCTAATGTCTTTTTTTTTTTTTTTTTTTT